>NW_007577835.1:432563-518075 GCF_000690725.1 Stegastes partitus | reverse complement strand
TACATAAATATTTTATGTAAACTAAGGCTTTAAGAAAAGGGGTTCCACTTTCTGATTAGGCATCATTTCTAAAGGGTTTATATGCTTTATTAATAGCCTGTAAAATATTTACAGATTCTTTATAGATCAGTTATAAGCCACTGATGACAGCAACACTTAGGGTGCCATATTGTACCGTATCATCCTCCAGCATGTCCCTTGCTTAAAGGTAGCTCTTTAATTCATTAGGGACAGTCAGCCAATGGATTGTTTGATCACTTACCATCTGGAAAAACACTGCAGCATATCTGCATCAAAACAAAACTCGAGCTGGGTGCTCATTAACAGATGCTTCTGCAGTCTTTGTGGGATAAAACAGTGTAGTGTGGAGAAATATTGATGGTAAGAGAGATGGTTAGATTTTTAAGTGAAGAAGTTCCCATTCAGTAACCGAATAAAGATTCTTTTGTCCCTTGTTTGACTAAAATGTCATGGTAGGACCATGGCTGTGTGTTTCTATCCAGTAATAACACTGGTATGAATGTTGGCTCATCACAAATCTGCAATATTTGGCCCATAGTCATGTGCAACATAATCAAACACTTCATATTCTTTTTCTTGGTTGGTCATGAAGCATGTGAGGCCTGGAGAAAAAAAAAAAGCATTAAGATGAGAGGTAAGTGGTGCACTTTGCCAGCAGAACCAGTACAGGCACCGCAGCACGGTGAAACGTGGGCTTGTCATCCTACACAGCTTTGTAGTGCTGTCGAGAGACATAACAGCGTTTGATGTGCTTGACCGTGTGATGATCAAAGATTGAGTGCTGAATGAATTTTTCAAAAGAACGGAGTCAGGAAAAGGACAACGAAAATCCTTCAGTAAATTGTTTTCTCTGATCTCTGCTGTGCTGAAATTGTTTAGTTTCCTTTTTTTTTCTGACTGTGATATTTTGCTTTTTTTTTCAGCTCCCTTGCAGCTTGTTCCAGAGGAAGGATGTGTCACTCCTCACACGCCTGGATCTATGGATGGAAGGTGTTCAGCTGTCAGCCCACAGCATCATTATGGATGGAGGATTCTGAGACGCTCTTTCTAATCATGTTCTGGCCTTTAGTATTAAAGGTCACGTGTAATGAGCGCTTCCTGGGGATTAGTGGATGCAGGTTACTTTTCTGTTTAAATTAGCGTTTGAAACATGACGACCTGATCATTACAGGCACTGTGTCTCATCAACACCTAAAGTCGATGGAACCCCTTTTATGCTCGACTGAACTGCATAAATTAACTCAAAAGTTTCACATTAATTATAAATGTAATAAGTTATTCATGGGATCACGTTTTTACTATTCATCTTAAACATGTCAGTAATAACCAACAGGGATGATATTTAAAAGCACTGACTTGTGTCTCAGTCTTGAAGTCATAAAGTGTTTAACAGGCTGCTGATTCTCCAAAAAGGGGAGCTGTTGGATCATTGTGAGGCCAAGTCTCCACTCGACAAAGAAATGTCAGCGTAGGGATTGTTGTTACAGCTCAAGTTCCACATTTATTTTATTTATTTATTTTACTTGCATCTCACTTTTTGCTTAAAGAAATAAGAGAAGTGTGAGTGCATAATGGAAATGAAGAATCTCTTTTGAAGATTTTATGTCAATAACAAAGGTATCACATTTAAAAAAAAATCAAATATATAGTGCACGGATAACAGCTAGGAAAAAAAAGAGTAAAACTACAATTGAAGAGTTCATTTGCAAAAACAGATAACTCCATCTTCACAAACCTTCAGAAAACTCACTTTTCTCTATTTTTGTCATGTCATTTCTACTCAGTCACATCCGCTCAACTTCAGTTTGATTGATATTATCTCAAGCGAACAACAAAAAAAACAAGTTTTCTGAAAATTTACAAAAATGGAGTTGTCTGTTTTTGCGAATGAACTCTTCAGTTCTTCCTCACATGCAGAGAGAATACATCTGCACAGCTAAACAGTAACTTCTCTTGACTTTAGGTGTCACAAGCTGCAAACTGCAGGTCTGCAGCTGTTGGTGCTGTGGTTCGTCAGCTGGATGACACTAACTGGGCCTGCCGTCAGGAGGTTCGTATTAATGACACTGGGTGAGTCCTTGTTTAAAAGAATTGTTCCAGATCTAAATATTCATTACGCTCTTTAATCAAGTTTTACCAAATGACACAAGTTCGTTTATATTCCTGTGATTTCTAAATGATAATGTCTTCCATCTGTGTGTATGTTTTATTTCTTTTTTGCTCTGTAAACAATTTAAAAGCACTTTGAAGACGTTGTCACACCATTCTCATATCGTTCTCTACAGCCTCTGAAGCTATATCTCAGACATCACCAGTTCTTGCCAACAGCGTGTTCGTGTCAGACGTCCTCACGTCCTCCTGAGCTGTCACGGCTGCCATCAGACCAGGTCGACATCTTGTCCTCAGATGAGCATGTGAGGACTCACTATCCACCTTTAAACACACACAGAGCTCGAAATGAACTGAAATAGCCCCAACAATGCAGTGAAATACGTGTTGTTTTACAGAATTCTCAGCCCTTTTGAGGAGTCTTCAAAAGTTTACAGTACAGTTAAACATATATTTTTAATGTTTAATCACAAATGTTTGAGTCTTGCAAATCATTTTTCATAACTGCTTCTCTTAATGTAAACTCGTCTCATTCCTAATTGACGTTTAGTTGCAGTTATGGTTTGATGGACACTTATAGCTGGCAGTAAGTGAAAAAACACTTTAAGTCATTAGAAAAATATTTAGATTCAGCCTAATATTTAGGACTGAACTAATATTGTGTTTATCTTCATTCATAAAGTGATGGACAACCTGGAAAGACAGGCAGTGATTCAAATGTGGAGAACAGAGTTTGAAGCATTTTGTGCTGAATTAACTCGTCTTCAACAATCTTGCATCATTGCCTAAACTAAGTGTAAGCATTCTGCATAGGTTGCACAACAATCTAAGCTCTGTATTATATATGAAATAACTTCACCATCATTTTTGCAGGGGCTGGCAGATGGACTTACATTTTGAGACCGCTCACATCACAACCAGTAGCTGGTGGCTAGAGCTGTAACAACGTCTCAGAAGACAGTAAAGGATAGAAACACATTTCTGTTCCTGGAATATTGATGTGTCATTAATAACTCAGAGACTGCTGGTGCAGGAGAGAGAGGGGAACAAAAAGAGGCCAAGCTGCAGGAACAGGTTCAGGATGAGGGCAGGAGAGAGGGGAAGGTGAAACGTCTGGGCTGTGAACACAAATGTTTTCATGCTGTGGTGAAGGATTTTGTACAGTTACACACTTCTGACAACTAAACACAGAAAACAATTAAACCACAGTAGCTCCAGTGGAACCGCTGAGCGTTCAGCAGCGGAAAATGGCAGAATGTGAAACACAGTGTGAACCAGGGCTCAATCAGTGGATATAATAACAACCATATTAGCCATATTATTGCCCGATCTCTCCGACAATAAGACGTATGTTAGATGGCGCAATGAAACCTTGTCAGCTTACTTCAGTCACATCTCAGTACACATTTCATTTTGTCATGAGCTTTTGTTGACAATTACACACCTTTACTCTTAGTCTGCACCATGTGAGTTCATATTAGTGTGCTTAAATTTAGTGTTTCAAAGTCTTAATATTGTCACACAAAAAAGTAAAGCCTCAATCACCAGATGTGAAGTTTGAGCAGAGGAATTCTTTAACGTAGGAAGTGAGAGAAACTGTGGCGCAAGTCAACTTTTGAAGAACCAAATTGAACTGAAACTATTTACTGCTTTAAAAAAATAGAACAAAAACCCAGTTTCATTTAATTTCATGAGTTCTACTGTTACCTGGGGATATTAACCAACCTGGACTGATAAAAGACTGGATGGGCGACATGCAGTAGCAGGTGGTCCTCGCTGTGGAGCCCAGGGCTTCATCAGCCACCCGCTGGACCAAACCCTGGCCAACCGAGTGCTGGCTCGCTTCCACTGCTTTGGAGAGGTCAGTCTGCATGAACAGTTTGATTTGTATTTGAGTGCAAGAAGAAATACCAAACACTGACAGTGAGTCAAGACGAACCTTATACTAGAATGTCTGTGTTTTCCATTTCATATCGATTGAATCTGCTGCTTTTATTCTATCGTTTGCAACCCTTTCATCATCACCACATGCAGGTTTGATTAAACGTGGAACCGCAGTGAAATCGGACTGTATAGCACCGCTACATGCAGCCCTGTAGAAGGCAATAATGAAATAACAGCTAATAACGTAATAAATTTGCACTTTTTTAAAAATGCAAAAGGCCAATAATAAAGTCCTGAACTAATCTTTTGGCAGGTTTGACTGGTCAAAAAATGAATAAAATAAAAATCTTTGCAAATGTAATAACCAGCCATAATAACTTATTACGGTAAAAATGGCAAATTTGTTACGTTATTGGCTTCTACAAGCACTCAAACAAGTACTAACCTTTAAATAATTCTTATTTCAAAATGTTTTCTCTTACAAACAAAACTATCAGATTAAAAAAAAAAAATGTATATGAATTTTGTATTTTTTGTGCATTATCATTTACAGTATAGTAGGTATGAGAGGGATGAGAGACAGCTAAGTTTCTTGAACAAGACAGAGTCTTTCACCTGTCATTTCCTCCCAAGTTTAAAGCACCATAACTTCAACATCCATCCATTATCTATACACCGCTTAATCCTCACTAGGGTCGCGGGGGGGCTGGAGCCACCCTGGACAGGTCACCAGTCTATCACAGGGCTACACTTAGAGACAGACAACCAAGCACACTCACATTCACACTTATGGACAATTTAGAATCACCAATTAACCTCAACATGTTTTTGGACTGTGTGGGAGGAAGCCGGAGAACCCGGAGAGAACCCACGCTGCACGGGGAGAACATACAAACTCCACGCAGAAGTCCCAGGTGTCCTCACTGGGACGTGAACCGGCGACCTTCTTTCTGTGAGGCAACGGTGCTGACCACCGAGCCACCCTGCAGCCCTAGCTTCAACATACTGTACGTTAATACAAGTCTTCTATGAGTCTGCTTTATCCTTTAGATGGATGACATGAGTGAGAGACCTCATTTCTATCTGATTGGAAACAGAATCAGTCTTTTAGGACTAACACAAGAAAAAGCTCCTTTAAAATGTACTAATAATTAGTAATTATGTTTATTTCAGAAAATCTCAAGAACACTCCTCATGAAAGTCAACTGCTCAACACCTGAAATCTAAAATATAACGAATACAGATGCTTTATTATTTGCACTCATATTGAATACTGAAGAATGCTGCAATTTTAGTTCCACTCTTCATTATTGCTTTTAGGAAAAAAAGAAAGAAAAAGGAAATATGCCATCATGTTGGCACATTCAGAATGGTTGTTTCTCTCTGAAATTGAATTAATTACATACCAGAGTCATTGATACAGGTACAGTACTGGTGGATCAGAGGTACATTTATCGTGCTCGGAGGGAATTAATGAAAGCGATACTGCAACAAAAGCTGAACAATGGAGAGGTACTGTGTGCAGTTTTGCATGGAATTGAAAACAGCGGTGCTATGGCAGAAAATGGCTCGTAAACAAGGATTTACTGTGAATGTAGACCTCATGTATACCACACCAAATCAAGAGCTGCAAAATACTGTAATGATTCATCTTTACAGTGAAATATTAATAAAATTTATGGATATTGCAATATATTTCAGGAATCAGGAATTGTACAATCGTGGAATGACTATATCCCACAGAAGAAAAAAAAAAACATATATATACAGTTTGTTCAACTCTTCAAAAATGCATCGGGGTTTCTGACCATCTGCTTCTACCATCCAGCAGGCTGTGGAATGCCTACATTCAGTTCAGAGGCTGTGATTGGCTTAAGAGGCAGCAAAGGTTTTATCCCCACAGCCAAGAAGGGGCCACCGGTGGCCGATAAACCAGCGTCCTCCCCGGGGAGCCACACAAATAAATAAAAAGCGAGCCTTTTTCTCTTCAGTTGCGAGGAGGAGGGGCTGTCTGAGGACCCCTAAAAGCAGCCTTTATCATTCTCTCTGTCATACATACATACATATATACATATTACATGTGGTGCTTTTTCACCTCGTGGCTGTGTAGGAAGGAAAGAAGGTGGTTTGATAGATGGACCTCATCAGGGATTTCAAGAATTCATACTGTAAGATTTTTTTGTGAATCCACACTGTGTTTGTGATACAACATCAGCACCATGAAGGGTTTGATGCACAGCACTGGTTTCTTAGGAGAAAGGTGTTAGCGCTACTGTGGTCAGTGTGATGAGGTTACAGCTCTTTGGTCAACAGTGGATGTGATATTGTTGATTATAGGTGAGACGGTATCAACTTTATATGACATCATGCCATAAATCTGAGTATTGTAAAGAACCATATGAGAACATACAGTATATTTTCTATATATAGTCCACATTAAATTGTTTGCAGGTGCTCTCCTCTTCATAAGTAATCCATAAGAGCCATTATTGGTTAAAAAAAAGTTGCTGCAAACGGTTCCAAAGAAGATCATCTTCCAAAGAAGATGGATTCTTTAAATTAGCAAATGGTTCACATCCAAAAAGTGTTTTGGATTCCACGGTTTGCTGCTGATCTCTCTCACCCCAGCAGAGCTCTGTTTATCCAGTGACTGGATTCCTGTCACCCACTAGTCTTAGGTATTCTTTTCTCCCAACATTCCCCTCCAAATGAACCAACAAAAATGTTCCTTCTTCAATTTCCATTCTTGGCAAACAAAACAAGTGTCCATTTTAGGCAAGGTCCAGCCAGTTTATTCCTCCCAGTTGGCCCAGGACCAGAGTGCCTCCAGCGGGTATTGAGTCTGGCCCAACGTGGAGCTGAGGGACCCTGGTAGAGAGTGCTAGCTGCGGCGCCAGTGGATCTGCTGTTTGTGGGCCACTTTCGAACACGAAGCGCAGCACGTCGTCTTGTAGTAATCGTACACGCAGAGTCGAGCCTGGACCACCACGTTGCAGTTGAAGTATTTGTCTCTGCAGTTCTCATCTGAAACATAAACAAAGCGTTGATCTAGTATCGGTAGATTCCAGCAAATACTACACAATGCTTTAATTAATAGTTTAATACGTTATTAAAACTGAATAAGAACACATGACAAAGTGTTGCAGGGGTCATGGGCAGGACATTCCAGTCACTGTAATGACCTTGTGCTTCTGAGGATGCTAGAATCATCAGGAAACATTCATGCAGGACAGTAATATTCCAGACAACATGATAAAAGCTGACAGACCTATGTGAGGTATGCAGGGCTCCGGGTTGCAGTTCTCCTTCTCTGCTGGCCTGAGCTGCTCATCGCAGCCTTCACTGGACTGCATGTCGTCAGACAGGCAGCGGACTTCCCGCACACGGAAACCTCCCTCACATGTTTTTGAACACTGGATGACAGAAGTCAGTGACAGCAGTCAATCTCGAGTTAACAAGACTCCACTGCGAAGTCGGTTTACTGCTCGCACTGCTGCAACTGCAAACATTCTTGAAAGCAGATATTTTCAGTTTGTTTTTCACTAGAAGAGAGCTGTCAGTTAAGTCTGATCTACCCGAGTGCAGATGAGAATTCCTCATTATTTCCCATTAATGAGGCTACATGTCCTGCTAACTCTGCACTCTTGACTCTGTTGTTGAGTTTAAGTAAAATTGTGTTTAGCGTGAGGCAATTACCATGAGCTCCCTGCTGCCTTCCAAAATAAGCTGATTTTTACATGAATCATTTTAAATGTTTGTTTTCTGTCTGACTGGAAGTAAACACATAAATTAGTCGCCTGGAATGGACATTTTCCTGATTCTATCTTTTTTATTTACCATATTGAGAGCTGAGTGTTTGGTCTGCCCGCTCTTGGTCTTTTCTTCAAGTTGATTTTAAAGAGATTAAACACCATCTCCAAGACGACAATGTTTATTAAACTTACAAATTCATTAGTCACAGTTCCAGAGCTGGGAATAATCTCATCCATGGACAGATGGAGATTTTTTTCCAGTCTGGTATCAACAGGTTCCACTCTTTGCCACAACAGTTTTGGTGCTCATGCAGCAGGAACACCACCAGTTTCCTGAAGTTGTCTTTGAGGACATAAATTAAATTTATAAGCAAACTGGCACGTACAGGTGAACACGTTGGACCTTAACACATTTAGCGAAATGTCCATTCCAGGCGGCTAATTTCTATGTTTCGATCAGAGTGTAAACAAAGATTTAAAATGAGTCATGTAAAAATGTTTTTTCTTTGGAAAGCTGCAGGAGCTCACACTAACTATACTCCTCATTTCCCTAAATCGATGGATGTGAGGAGTGTTTCGTTTATTATATTTGGTGAATTTCACATTAATGTTACATTTGCACCAAACAGTAATTTTCTTAGAGTTTTGCACAGTCGTGACTCGATAATCCGACACTAAATGTAAAACCTTGTTTGATGTCGGATAGCAAGGCTGTCGGATTGTTAAGATGAGGGTCGAGTTACAAGGAGGGCTTGATGCTTGAAGGGTCATTTGTTGGTAATATTCATTGTTTATAGTTGTTATAATAACCAGTAGCCCTGTGATAGACTGGTGACCTGTCCAGGGTGTCCCCTGCCTTCACCTTGAGTCAGTTGGGATAGACTCCAGCCCCCCGTGACCCTAGTGCGAATTAAGTGGTGTATAGATAATGGATGGATGGATAATAACCAGTAGGGCTGGTCCAAATAGCACTTTCTGGCATCTGGGTATTCAGGCCCAAGGGTTGTGCGGAACACTTGTGGGTTGTGTGAAGTTCACACAGCAGATCACATACAAGTCGCATTTAATTGGAAATGTGAACGAACTCAGATCTCACAAAAAAATCTGAATTGAGCATTAAGTCCTGCAATCTGAATGTAGCCAATCTGTCGGATTGTTCAGTCAGATAATACACCGTTATCCTAAAAACCTGTCGGATAGCAAGGTTTTAGGATTGTTAAGGGTCGGATTATCAAGTCACGACTGTATATTTATTAAGTTTGACTTTTGTAATGAACATCTGATGTTGTTTTCTTCAGATGTGAGTACAAGAGTGTGAAGCAGGTCAAGTGCACAACAAATGCAACTACAGCATTAGGAGTAAATTGACATCTTTCGAGAGACCTAAACTACTCTTTGCAATACATTTTGATCTGACTAATCAAAGGCCTCCAGTATAAATGAACTTAAATGTGACCGTTCTGTGCATAGTGTATCTAATCAGAACCACTTTCTGTATTGGTGTGCACTAGCATTTACAACACATTTTGAGGGGTTGTTTTGACAAGAGCTCCTCAGATTATCAGCCACTAGGAGTATACTAGGCAATGATAGGAGTGAGTGTTTCATGGCTTACTCACAGCACTCCAGTCAGTGTGGTACCACTTTGCTCCACAGGCCTTGGGGTTGCAGCTCTGCTGGCTGAGAGGCCGGTCCAGGGAGGAGCACTCATACGGTGGCATGACATTAAATCCTTCATCTGACTTCATCAAACACACCACTGACCTCTGCTGGCTGCCTGCGCCGCACTCCGTAGAGCACTGTTTCACAAAGGCAGCAGCACAGACCATATGGATTCAGTTACACATCATGAAATGGAGACAGACGTTCAAGAAAAAAAAGAAAAGACATGTCAGTTTAAAGCCACTGCAAAATCCCATGTATCAGACAAGTTCCCCTTAAGCCCAGTGTAACATCCTGTCGTCCTCATACCTGGCTCCAGGGGCCTGTGAACCACTCGATGCGATTCTCACAGGGGCCGTTGTTGCAGACCTGAGAGTCTGCAGGCCGCTCGTTGCCGCATCCCTCCAGCGGGAGGCTGCTGATGTGGTTGGTCAGGCAGAGAACTCCCCGGCTTCGTACACCCATCCCACACTCAGCAGAGCACTGCGGAGTGAAAACTTGTGTTACAATCCAGTCTCTTCACCGATCAGCAACTTGGCAAGCAAAAAAAAATTGTTTTCTTTTCAGAGACCCAAATCAAAACTTGACTGTGTGGTTTTAGTTTTGTGCAAAATACGAAAAGAATGGGTCACGAATGTATTAAATGGAAAACGCACATTCGAAAGGCATGTAAAGTTGGTTTGATTTAAGGTACACATGCATTTGAACAATCTATATGTTAGCTGTACTTCATATGCTTCAAGTCTTAAGTGGATTCGGTGAAATCAGTGTCATTCACAACCCTCTTTAGTTCCACTGTCGTAATTCTGTAGAGTTAAGTGGTTTTATCGCTATAAAACAGAAACATCTGACCGGTTCTGTTTGTCTCCACCCCGTTCCCTGGAGAAACTTACGGGTCATTCCTCTCTGAACTCTCCTGCTGATTACCACAGTCATCTGGTATTAGCCGGAGACCTAGCAGCACCCTGTCTGATTCTCCTTATTACCTTTGATGTTTCTCATTCTAATAATCACTATCTTAAAAAAAAAAAAAATCAATGTTCTACCTCTTTGCTCTTCTTTACCATTCAGCACTAAGAGCATAAAATTATTTGTTCGATCTGTACTATGTTTTTAGCTGTCAGCATCTACATTGAATATATTTTCTGCTTATCAGAATACCTATTCGTCTGATGAAGACAGATCTCTATACAATGACTACCACTGTTATTGGAAATGAATGAAAGTCACTGTGTCTCCCGCCGACTCCAACACCCACCCTGTTGCCCCACTCGGTGTAGAACCAGCTCTTGGCACAGGTTCCCATGTCGCAGTTCTCCATGTCGATGGGCCGCAGATTCATGTTGCACTCCTCATCTGGAACAAAGTCGCCCACGTTGCTGACACAGCGTACGTCCCGTGACCTTTGACCCAACCCGCATGGCACTGAGCACTAAGGAGACACAGCAAATGGTTAATACTGCAGCGTGGACGTCAGCACGGCTAGAAAGACTCTTTATTTATTGCATTTTCCTTCGTTAACTTTAAATATATGCTGAGACAAAGTAAAGGGACGTAAAACCACATGTACTACAAATGCTAACAAACTTTTGCTACTGAGGGACATAAATATTAAACATCTAGTAGTTTAGCTCCTATGCTGGACCATAACTCTTCAGACAGATGTCGTTAAGCACGTTGTGATTCAGTCTCATTGCGACTGACTGCTGCCACTCACAGCGGTCCACTCGGAGCGGATCTGCCACTCACTGCAGATCTTCAGCTGGCAGGTGCTGGCGGTTTCAGGTCGCTCCAGGTGACGACAGCGGCTCGTGTGGACATTGAGGGTGCGATTGGCATAGACCTGGCGGCACAGGACCTGTCGGTGCTGCATGCCCAGGCCGCAGGTCTTGCTGCACTCTGACCACTCTCCAATATCCCAGCTGCTCGAGTCAAAATCAAAAGAGCTTAGTGTCAGGAATGTTGTGTTTATTCTGTTGTATTTATTGTGATTTTTGGAGATGTGTTTTGACCCTCTGTGAGAATAAATGCCGAGAAGATGTAAAGGATTTGGTTTCATCTGCAAATGTTTGATTTCTACATTTAAAAACAAGCATTTTGAGTAATAGTGGGTTGAGCGTTTCCTATTAATGTGATGACCTCAAAGGGAATCAACACAAAACAGATGGCAACAAATATTGCAAACACACTGGTTCTAATACAACATATTTTTGGCATTAAACTCACCCAGCACTGTGAAATCAGCATTGAAGCTGCTTTCAAAATTGGTGAGGGTACATCGTTTGGCACGAGTGATGATAAAATGTGTATAATATAAGAAAGCACTGTTCTTCATTACTTCTCAGTGGCAGCTTAGCTGTTACTGAACCATTCAAACTAGTTGTAATTATAATGTTTACAGCTTACTGAAGTGTGTTGCCATCATTGCATAGGAGCTGTCTGTATAATAATACCAGGTGTGTCAGAAAAGTTCCAGGACTGGTGACACAACAGATATATTTCAAACCCAAACTACCAGTTTTCCCCTTCAGATGATCAACCAGCATGTCTACAAAGAGATCCTGCGGCTTTTGCTTGGTTCAGAAGAGGCGAGAGTTGTGGCAGGACAAGTCGTGGCTGCTTCATCATGACAACACATCTGCTCACAATGCTCTGAGCATGTGACAGTTCCTGGCTGAGAAGAACATCACCGTGCTGGAGCAACCTCCCTACTCACCCCACCTGGCTCTGTGGGATTGTTTCCTCTTCCTCAAGCTCAAGGGGGTCATCAAGGGGACCCGTTTTGAAGACGTGGATGACATCAAGATGGCTGTGACAACGGAGCTGTGGAGGATCCTGGAAGAATCCTTCCAGGAGTGCATGGCGGCAGAGAAGGCTGGGGAAGTGCGTTAGACTCCAGGGGGATTACTTTGAAGGGGTAAACTTGTAGTTTGTGGTTTGGATTTTAATTTTGTCTTTTGTGACACCAGTCCTGAAATTTTTCTGACACACCTCGTAGGTCAACTTGCATTTTGCCTCGAAAGCCTTTTAAATTCAGCAGTAATTAGCGATTTATACTGTAAGAACATAAGCGTGATCTCTCACAATGCCGGGCAGGGTTGCAGGTTGCAGGCTTCTTCTTGTGGAGTTGGTCGACTGCTGCTGTCACACAAAGTATCTGATACTTCATTGAGGCTCAGTCGGTGGACGCAGTGGAAGATGGAATATCTGAAACCTGAGAAGCAGATATTCGATTTGAAAAAAAAAAAAAAAACCTTGTTGCACTTTAAGCATCTGGGTCTGACTTTCAGTGTAATTAACAGTATTTTTTTTACACATTAATGCAATCAAAAGAGAAGCTTACTTTATCTAAGTAAGTTTTGGACAGATTGTTCGTTCCTAACAAAAAGTTAACAGTTTGTCTTTTAACAGAATTTATTTAGCACAAAACAACTGCTTTTTGTGTAGTAACTAGGTGTACTTTTAGAAATGACAGAGTTGGCTGCATATTTTTTGAGATTTTGAAGATCACTGTAAATTGGCCAATTAGTCAGTGGAAGACTAACACTAAAAGATATTTAAAAGAAGACACAATGTTTTAGACAACTGGTAAAGTGACCAGCTACACTACTCTTAAAAGGAATTTACATATAACATTGTAGTCCCACATGAGAAGCACTTGTGTTTGCTTTTAACGTCCGAACTCTAAAAAGTTAAGCATACTTTCCTTCGTGCACTAAATCGTAAGCCTCTCTAAAAACCAAAAAGCATAAATACTTAACACAAACTGCGTTGTCTAACCTTTACCACAGGACGCACTGCACTCTGTAGTACCAGTCAGTTTCCAGTTGTACTCTCTCTCACGTCTGGGTGGCTGTATGACGGGTACCTGGTTGTCAGGGAGATGAGGAGGATACCTCCCTCCGCCTGCTGGGTTGAAGTTTTCTTGCTGAGCGTTGCTGTGTGGGTCATATCCACCCTGTCCATTCACAGCGTTGCCTGATACATGGACACGGTGTACAGACACACAAAGAAATGTCACAGCAGATTAGAGTCGCTGTTGAATTAGGTAGGAATTCGACACATAAAAATGGATAAATGCTTGGTTTCTTTGTGTTTCTCTATAAAATGCATGGGCAAAACTGTGGTAGTAAATAGGTGGGTAGAAAGTGGGTTTTGTTTACCTTCTGGTCTGTGGTTTGGTTGCTGAGGGCCAGCTGGTTTCTCAGAAGGCAGAACGTACTCATAGTGAACACCAGGGTTTGGCTGCTGGAAGATCATCTGAGGGAAAGGAGATGAGATTCTGTTAACTAAAATATTAGTCTTCAGCTTCACATAGTTGCCCTTCCAACATGTAACATCTGCTGTTTCAGGTCAAACTGAAGCTCTTCAGTATGAATAAAATATCACTGTAAGTGTGTTAAAGCTCAAACTACTCACATAAACGTCCAAAATCTCATTTGTAGGCCCTTCAGCAAGAAAGGATTCCCCAGCTGTGCTACTGATTTCATTGGGCCGCCGGTAGGTGAACATGGTTCCTCCACCCTCATACTTCCCTGGTCGGTCAATAGCCCAGTTTCCATTAATGATAGATCTCCCCGATCGGCTTCGCAGAGCTGGAAAAGACAGAGAACAACCACACAATCACCACTGACAGCGCTGAGCTCGAACAAGAAGGAAAATCCGGCAACAACCTCTCCCAAATAATTATTGTTGAATGTAAAACCATTTTGACATAATGAGATCTGTAGTTAAAATAACAGCTCCGGAGCCGAGTTTCTCCACCCAAAAAAAGTAATTATACCTAACTGAATAAATGTTCTCACGTGCACTTTCAAAGCAATCCCTTTTATAAACGTGACAATCTGTTTTTGCTGGCAAATCTTTCATGCAAATCCTGTAACAGAATCTCCCAAGATGTTTTCCACTGATTTCATGGATTAAGTACAAGAGGCCATTAGAAAAGCATTAGAAGTGTAACCTTAGACGGGCTTGTAAAAGAGTGTTTGGACAACTAAAAGCACTATTAGGGATGCACAGCGTAGAACAGAGGCCTATTGAGGGAAAGTAAGAGACGTGGTCAGGATACAGTAGCAGAACTCCTGCTAGATTCCTGCCCTTGTCTCAAATTCTGTTTTTTTTTTTTGTTTTTTTTAATATATGAAATGCTGCAGCGTAAAATTTTGTAACTCAAACATTTTCAGATAACTCCTGTATATTTTATCCATCAGGGATGTTTCACAGTTTCTCTCATCGTTAAAGTGAAAAGCGACATTGTCCATGACTGATCTTTACTGGATACTGTGTGTAAATATGAGTGGATGTGGCACAAGGTGCATTTAAGTGCATATGTAAGAGTGTGTGTATCTGTACATAACTCTGTGTGCTTGTCTAAATAAATTCAGTAGTTCAAATGAAATAAAGCACATTACACATAAAGTACTTGGCATCCAAGTAGTTGGGATTTGAAATGTAGCCACTGAATCCATTCTCAGTGTTCAAGGTCTTTTTTATTACAGAGTGGTCAAATTCCTCACCTTAATTAGAAAGGATGGTGAGGCTTGAGGGGTTAGATCCTCTAATGAAAGCATGTTTATGCACTTTCCTCAAGGGAAGCAGCCGTGGGGGGAAAATCAGGGCCGTTCCCTTCTTCCTCCGAACCTACTGCTGAGTTGGGGCATGGCTCTCATTAAACAATGTCTGACATTCCAACAGTCACTTCTGAAAATAACCCACTACTGTGTCCCACTGTTGCACCTCTGTAAAAACACCAATTATCTATGCAGTGTGTTTCACTTGGACGCTTAATTGAAAGGCTGCAGCACATCAGTGGGTGGCAGTCCAGGCTGAACACTGGAGAAATCCCGAAAAAAAAAAACTAACACCACCCCTCGTTGGTTTTTTAATCCAGCAAATGCAATTCATTTTGTAAGCAGCTGCTGCCTGCACAGCTGGATTTAATAGACTTGTTAAATGTCAGCGTATTAAATGACAAACATTTCTTACATTCATCATTTAATCATTTCTTTCATGAACCCTTATGAACTTTCTTTTTATTGGTGTCATGCATTTAGTCTGTAATGTAATACTACATGTGGGGGAGATTCCACTTTTTTCCTGCATATGTGTTGAGCTGGAATGAGAGCAGCGCTCTGCAGCAGACTGCAGCTAATGGAACTGTGACCCAGGATGGAAACTATAACGCTCTATTTGCAGAGAGACAGCTAAATTAGCTGTTACAGAAGACAACTACTCCAAGCAAACACTATAAGGCCTCATACTTAAGATGCATGCTGTATATATGGTGAGCATTCAGGCACTGTAATACTGTTTACAAACTTTAGCAACAATTACTTAAAAATCATGTTATCAAGTGAAGTGGAAGATGCCAAAAGAGTATTATTACAGTGTTATTTTGACACAGTGATGCTAATAACCCCGAAAGACAGAATGTGACAACACACCACGATGGCTTGCCATCGCATCAAGCAAAGCGCAGTGTGGCTCTGGTGTACCTGGGCTCGTGCAGTGGTCATAGCTAGCTCGCATCAGGTAAACCTTGACTGCTGCACGCTGTGACAAATATCCACAGAACCAATAGAAAGGAGGCATTCAGCCCGGTACAGAAGACAAAACAGAGGATGTCTGAATTCCCAGAATTACATGACAGTTTGCATTTGCAACAAAACCTCTGAGGAAATCTTGGAAACAGGTTTCTATCCAAGTAGGTATGTCAGGTGTGTTTAAACCTTTTACTATACAGTCAGTAGTTTTTATTAGTTAGGTAGCTTGTTGTCAGATTGTGTTAATTCAGACAAAATTTTTGAATTATGCTGCTGCACCACTTCAGTTTAATTATTTGTTCAATATCACCAGAAACAGAACTCCAACAGCCATGAAATGTGGGGAGTGCATAGACCATTCCTTTACAGTAGATCCAAATTATTGTGAGTGGTATTGGGGCACAATACGTGGATGTATTCAAGATATTAAACCCAGACTTCAGGGCGCCCCTATAGCTCACCTAGCTGAGCGGGCGACCCATGAACAGGGGCTGTAGTTCCCCAACTCCCGCTCTCGACGGTCTGCTGTAGGTCCTCCCCCCCTTCTCTCCCTTTCCTGTCTCACTCTCTCACTATCCTGAATAATAAAGGCAAAAAGGCCAAAAAAAAAACAGACTTCAATGTCTTCCCAAGTAAGACGCTTTAAGAAACGTCTGAAAACCTAAAACTTAGCTTTTGGTCCCAAACAACAAAAAACTAAACTCTAATCAGAATCTGAGATGTGGACCAACACAGCAGTGCAAACCACTTTGTGTCTATAGGAGCCATAGGACACCAACTCTGCTCGGGTGCATGGCTGTATGTCTCTGTGATTGACTGGCAACCTGTCGAGAGTGTATCCCACCTCTTGTTCAAAGTTAGCTGGGATAGGCTCCAGCTCCTTGCAACCCTCTGCAGGATAAAGCAGGTACAGCTAATGGATGGATGGCTGCGGCTCACTGCTAACAACGATGTGAGTGTAGGGGCTAATATATCAGAGAGTGACAATGGTTACTTCCCCCCAGGGAAACATAAGAGCTCAGAGCCTGCAGGTGGAGGTGGTGCTTTTGAAATCTTAAATGACCTGCAGCGGCAGTGGGAGAAGAAGCTCTCAGGTGAGCGGTGTGGCAGCAGGAAGGCAGCAAGACTTCAACATAATGAAAAGTGCGTGTAGACTATAAGTTGCAGTAAGAAGAGTATGTGAACCAATGTAACAGTAGATTCAAGCTGACTGCCTGAACAAGCCTCACTTGGCCATCTCATTCTTTAGTACATTATGGTCTGGCTGCAGCTCAGTGGCATTCTGCTTTAGAGAAAAAAAAAAACACTCTGGCATGTTTGTATTTTTGAATAATTGTATTGGGTGGAGCTAAGAAAAGGACACGGCTTTGGTGTTCCGTCAAAATAGCGACGGGCGGACTTAAAATGGATAATCCATCGAAAAACAGACTAGCAGGGCTGTCTAACTGCATGATGCATAACCTTAGGAAAACTTGAAATTTTAGTGTGGTAGGTTGCTAACCCTGGAGGTTGTTGTTTTCTGTAGCAGGCTTATACCCACAGTCTACATCCGGTGAGTCAGACTAGCCTGAACTGACTTGTTTTCCCCCTTAATGTCGTTCTGTTAGTGAGCTATGTTATTAATTGACTGCAGTAAAATTCATCCAGATGTAAAACCAAAATAAAAACCGGCAAAATCATCTTGGTCAAGAGACCACACTGAAGACCACTGCTCCTAAGGTTTCTCTGTGGGTAAACCACAGTACTATATCACGGCGAGGAGTGTTTTACTACCCACCTAAATAGTTTCTGCTCTTCACCATCTCCGTCACGTTGATCTTGGTGGCTCCCTCTGGGATCTCCACTATCTTGTGGTAGCCGATCTTGGTTAAACTGTGTTTAAACACCCCTGAGACCAGCCTGCAGGTCGTGTTGTCGCCTCCGCACACGCCGCACTTGTCCATCAGCTTTCCTGATCCAAGATACTCGTCACAGCCTAGATTCTGTGAGACAGAGAAGAAAAAGATGAGTGAAGAGCATTATAAAGTGAAATATCAAAGCATTACACTAAGCGTTCAACAAAAGTTATCTGCGGTTTACTGGATGTTTGCAAGTAATTAATCTAATAAAACTAGCAAACAAGGCATAAAAGATTATAGTTTTACACAGCTACACAAAGTTCCAGCAGTATTATTAATTGCAATGACAATAACTAATTAGAAGGAAGCTTAGCGTGACAGTCTTTGAACTGACACCAGAATTTTCTCCCTATTACTCGAAGGTGTGAGTTTTCTGTGTCGCACTGGTGGTAATAAATTACAGGAAACCTGGGCACAGTAAAAATAGAACAGTTAACATCAGCAGTCCATAAATTCACTCAAACCAGCAGTAAAAGCAGCTCACTGTGCAAACAGGTGGTCCAGGGGCCAAACTGGTTGCAGTGAGCCGCCATACAGTCAAACACGCTGGGATGTAGCTGCTGCAGTGCCAAGGTAAGTCCCAAACACATGTGTCAATAATAATAAAAGGGGGTGGGGATGGGGGGGCAAAGTGACACAACAACTTCCTGTGATTGGACGGCAGCCAGCCTCCATGCCTTCAGGTCAGAGTGAAGCTCCCACCGGACTTTCGTGTAGATCCACTGATTGCAGCTGGCATATTGTCTCTCAGAACTAATGCATGTACAGGATACCAACATTCATTTTAAAAGGAAAAAGTTAAAAATAATTCCTACAAGAAACTAGACCAAAGAGCCTCACATGCGGTCACGAGGCGCCAAACTCAACTCTAAAGACAAACGACATAAACAAATTTTTCGGATGTGTATAATAAGTTATAAAAAATGTGGCCATCTCCATGGATTTTGCAGCATTCGAGCAGCCATAAAACAGCTGCAGACTCGCGGAAACACAGAGAGCAAGAAGAGGATAAACAGGTGGAGAAAGGTAAAGGAAAGGGAGGAAAAGAGGGGAAAAGGAGAGGTGGAGGGAGGAATCATGGCCAAGGGCGGACTAAGGTAGCTGGGGTGAACTCAAGAGGAGAATCTGGCTCTCTCCCACCCATAGCAGCTCACTGTGTTCATGGCCAACGCAGCACCTGGGCCAAAACAAACATGAAGTGCCTCCTTCCACACAGGAAATAAATGATGGGAGAAAAGAACAGCAAACTAAGAGGGATGAAAAAAAAAATAAAATAAAACTGCCAAACGCTTCTGTGGTCAGCCTGGAATTATGTTGCAGTACAGCATGGCGCTGGATAAATCCCGGATCAAAATCACTAAACATAACACAATAACATTCAGGAAGGCACTGCTGCGCCTCGTGAGCTCATTTTACAGAGCAGCAAATCTGAAGCAACTCAGAAACTACACGCACCAAGCATAAAAGAACACACAACATATCGTTAAACACACTTGGGGGACATTTTAGCCGGTGACAGTACAGCATCTCTATCATGGAAAACAAATAAAAACGCAGCCAAGTGGGACTGGCTGTTGCCATGACTACAAATGAATGAATATCTCCTTTACGTCTCCATTTTCACTGTAAATCTCTTCAACCAAAGACAACACAATTATAGCAGCTGGGCAGCATTTGCCTAAAAAAGGGAAAAATGTTCCCCTCATAAAACAGCGGCTGACACGGTGAGAGCTTATCTGTGGACATTTGGTCGGGAAAATGTCTAAATCAAAACATGTAGGACTGGAGAATAGGCAGAGTAAATTATTGACCCAAAATCTGAATTGTTAATGTAATATCTTGTGACTGTGGATACAAAAACACTCAGCATTTTCATTCTTCTGAGAAGGGAAGAGCCAAGAGATTTTTACGCTTACAGTGCAGAAAGCATTAGAGAGTTTAAGGGCTACTTGATATCTAGCGATTTGGACAGTTGCACTATTAAAACCACTAAACTGTTCAGACAAGCTTTTCGGCCTTGCAGTACAACGCTGCGTAAACTACTAATAACTGTCCCTGAACAATCTCACATTGTCACATCTGCCCTCCAGGCCGTCTCTGACAAATATGACCTTAACTGTGAACCCATCAAAAAATAAAGTGCCGCTGTTGTGAATGCAGCTCCGACTCAACAAGAACCTCCCGAGCTCTCCCCAGCAGAACTCAAACAGAAACCTCGGAGCGTCTGATGAATGAGGAGGCAGCTTCGGAGCGTCGGTCTTGTTTCTTCGCTCTGAGGCCACGTCAGTGCTTTTTTCACCTTCCCTCTGTGGGTGGCTCGTGCCATCTGGTGAGGGAAACGGCCCTGTTTTCAGTGGAACTATAACAGAATTTTTAAAATGTCGCGAAAGCCCACCTTCATCTGGAAATGGTTACATGTGTCAGGACGGTGGAGTCGACTCCCAGTCAACCCGCGAACACTGAAAACAACATCATCTTAAAGTAAATCCTGATGGTATTTTCCCACACAATGCAGCTGGGTTAAACTCATCACACTGAAAAGTTTTCGTAACAAACTGAACTCACACACAGTTTTGCCAAAGGCACTTGTCACTGGAGATTTCTTCTACTCCTACGAAACACAACAAGACATTTGGAATTAGACACAGACGTCCTGAGAGGTGAGTTTTAGCCTCTGTCTTATTGAACTACCGGTTTGTCCTCAGAGGCCTATAGTTCAGTGATGGCAGCACTTCTACTCCCTGCAGCTTTAATGTTTCAATACTGAAAATAATGTCGGACAGAGACCTTGGCCCTAAACCCCTGGTGCACGAAGTTATGGTTATTAGCCGCTACATGAACTGTGCACTGCAGATTGTCAGGCTAAATGGGAGTTACAACACATAAAAAGACTATGTTGGATCCTGAAATTCAGTTGAAAAACAACTCATTTGGTCATGTGAATTTGGGGACCTTTAAAACTGCACTTGTATTTTTCTTAACCTCTGAAACCCAAGACTCTCTTTCGCTTCCTTTACGTCAAGATATAACCACTACATATCTTCAGACTACTCAGACATGCTATCGTTTGTCCATTCCAGCATTTTTGTCGCAGCATTGAATGATTTTTGGCCATTTAATGGCAGTGCAGCAACTTTTAACACTGATATATTAGTGATAAAGATTCAGTAGTGACCATAAGCAAGCCTTTCACACATTCAGCTGAAGGAACACTCCTATCATTTGGAGTTTTGTTTCAGTTTACACACAAACTCAGAAGTGAAATATCTGACACTTCAGCTGCAAAACGCTCCACTATGTTCGCCAGCTACTTGCTAACTTTGATGTTCTCTTATCTGGCACCACATGAACAGTGAATTTATTAGAGCGTTTTTTTTTTTTTGTTAACAGCAGCTGCCTGGAAATGAGCTTGATGAAAGCGGTAAGACTACGCGAATGCAGCGAAGTTGTGGTGCTGAAAATTAAAACAGTGAGCGGAAAGAGCGCAAGTAGGACTGAGGGGAGCTGCGGAGTCACATGTTGTACAAACCACTGTTCAAATAAAATCATTGATTAGCATCGCTTTAAAGGAAGTAAACTGACAAGTCTAATAAATATGTTGGTGATATTTATATGCAAAAGGTGACGCCGGTGCCACATGCAATCATAAAAGCACTGAATATGTGCACTTGTAACCAACACCTCAAGCAAATAATCCAACTATATTCTTATATCATACTGAGGTTTACATGAGTGCAGAAATAAATGAGGATTTGCACAGTCTCTTTGATCACTCTGTTTAAGTTATAATTGTAGAGATTATTACCAGTTTGCTTTATTCCACACATGTGCAGCGGCTTCTGTTCTCTGCAATAAAGATTTAAAGGCAGGGACTAAGCTGTCAGATTCAATATCACAGAGCGGAGAAGGCAGAAACGGCAAATATCACACATTTAGATTATTCCTTAACACTAAACAGGCACAGTGTCATGATATAATGTTACATCTGCCTTGCAATAATAGTGCTTTTATCCACGTAGGAGGCCTGGTTTGCAGCACCACATGAGGAATGTAAATATGAATTAAAAGTTATCGCTCAGAATGATATCATAGTCAAATTAACAGCAGCGGTAGATGCAACACTCTGGCTTTTAACTCCTCTCTGCTGTAAATCAAGTTTGAGATGTGGTGAAAAACAGACTCCTCTTAGTGCTGGAACTTCTCAAAGCAGAAGAGCGTTTGGATGTGTCTGTGTACGAATGGTGTTGCGTCTGTGGCAGCTAAATCTTTCGTGAGGTTTTTGCCAGACAGCATTATTTGTGTATTTGCCTTGTGAAGTGGTGTACTGTATCATCAGGCATAAATGGCTGGTGGTCACAAAGGCCTGGAGTGTCAGCCAAGATATTTGAGGCAATTTATTCTGTGACCGAGACAATACTTTCATTTAGAGAGGAAATTTATTCTGCCTTATTGACATGTTTTGTTCTGCTCATGTTACATTAGAGTTCATTGTTAACGGACTGATGTGGTCTGGTGTCTTTGACCTTAGGTACAGGGTGATGCAGATTGTAATGCATTTGACAAGGTCATAGTATGCTTTTGGAATTTTCTGGGTTTTTTTGTGTGTTTTATAACTTTTTCTGCAAGAAATCTGTAGTTAAAAAGCCCAAAGTTCATGCCAAAGGAAGTTACTCTGTCCCACAGAAAATTCCTTACCTGCCTGAAACACCTCATCAACAGTCCAGGCACTTCCTCCATTACTTATCTACGTCACTGTGCAACACATTTGCGTAGCACCTACCTAGTGACCAGTTTGACAAACCCTCGAAAAGAGAATGAGCCGCCTTCTCGCAGTCTGCCACTTGCAAGAGCTGTTTCTGTTGACTCTAAAGTGTCTCAGCCACAAGCAAGACACACAAAATGTCAAGCTGTTAGGTGCAAGAGTGAACACAAGACTCTTCATGCAGTATCAGCATCTGAGGAATTAAAGACACAACAAACTGCTTTTTTTGAAGGCAATATCACAACATCAATTGGAAAATTCTTAGTGTTAGCAAACTGTGCGGATAATGTGGTTTTTGTTACAATTAGTTTTGATATGTGGAAACTGTAATGTTGAGGGACATTCAAAAATTGTGGAACCTCTAGGATCTCTTAAAAACCAACAAAGACAGAGTGGCTATGGGTTACTGTCTCTTCATGGTCCCCTTTGTGCTTCAGTAAAACCTTAACCCAGTTGGCTTTTTTATTTGCATTCCCTGATGGTTTATATGTGAAAAATTAATGGTTATAATGCAAGTAGCTTTGGAAATGGTAAAGCTATTGCAGACAAACTGTGTGGAGCATACAGACTTCTACTGGAGTGTCTCCTCGTTCTGGGTCTGATTCTGGTTCAAATTTATATGGGTTACACCGATACCTAAAGAATCTGGGCTCACAATATCTAAACAATGATCTTTTGCCTTGTTTTTGTCAGACTAGCAGACCAATCAGAGCAGACTAGGCATTTTTGGAGGGGTCCCTTAAAGAGAAAGGAGCTAAAATGGAACGTTTTGCTGCAGCAATGTACAGTATAAAAATAATGTGATTTTTGAACATTAAGGCATGTAGATCTATCATAGAACACCACAAAAATGAACTTATGATTCTTTAAGGGAGCATAATATGGGCTCCTTGAAAACTCCAAAGCAGAACAGTTTAGTAAGTGAAGGTACCAGAACAATCTGCAACTGGAAGACACGTCCAGTCCTGGGTTTACAGATTGACTTACAGGAGAGGATGCTTGGGGCTGGACCTCAAAACCACCCTGTATCAGGAGCATCCAGATGTGGGCAGACGTTCTGGACCATATGCATAAACTATACCCACTAGAACAGAACGTTGGACACTACATTATGCACAAGATTCAAATGTTTCTCTCTGACTTCTTCTTCCTCTCTGGAATCTGTGGGATTAATCTCACTCTCTGTTTGATGTATTTTAGTCTTAGCGCTCAACATAACACAAACTACTGATCTACTTGTAATATAAAACAAACCGATCTGAGCATGTTTCAGCCTCAAAACATAAGAATACAAAATGTTTTTGGTCAAATACTTACAGTCTCAAGACAACAGTAAATTCCATCCAACTGTCTTATATCCAAAACACATTGTAAATAGGAGAGTTGTTCTTTAGTGGAGGTTTGGACAGACACAGCTCAGGGCAAATACAAAGTAATTGTTCTCATTTTCAACTGCCTCTTTCCCATGTCCAGAGTACAATGGACATGAAGGGATTTTAAAATGAAAAAACATGTAAAGAGTCAGTGTAAAGCGGTGAGGCATCACCTGAGTATTCCTCTAGCACAATCTGTAACAGTTTGTGATAATAGTTAAAAGGACAACGCTCAGGCCTGACTGTCTTCCTCCGACTAATTCACATGACTGCATGTCGCTGGGCCAAAAGCTGCAAGAAAACAAAGAAATGGAGGAGGTTATGAATAAAAGGATGTTTTCTTAGTCTGGAGATGGTGCAGTGGTTAAGTCCCCCCCCTCCAAGTCTTAATCCACATGAATCCATGTTGGATTCCCACCAGAACCTTCTAACCTGTGTCTTGGCAGTTTCCTGCTCAGCTTTTCTACTGACCTCAAAAAGCAAAACCAAAAACAAGACAGTGAGACACGGACTGCTGTCTCCTTCAAACATGTTTTCACTCTGTCTTCAAATCTACCACAGCAACTACAATTCTGATTACAAAACGAACAAATGAATCCCTTTGTTATAATGAGGGTATTTATCTCAGGTCAACAGACTTAGCACTTCAAACCAGACAGCGTCTTAAAGTAAAACTGCTGGAATAAAGGCTATAATCTGCACTCCGTCTGTAAAACTGCATCCTGGGATGGAAGAAGTGCAGTATTTTAAAACATATTTATGAGCGTAAGGTTAAAGGGGGCTGCTCTACAGTTCTTCACACGTAGAACGGTTGTAAAGTTCATTGGCAATTGGCCAATGAAGTGATCATGACTTGGTCAGCTGTGACACTCGGGCTCATCTGGAAATGCAATAGAGCCCTAACTTGGCTTCCAGGTTCAGAATACAGAGGCAGCATCATCCCAACGACAAAGAATTTACTGTGGAAGCAACGTCAAGATGTGATGTTGTGTCTGGAAATGATATTAGTGAGATCGTACAAACAGCTCCTAGACAAAGAATCGAAAAAAAGGTTGTGATTAGGTCAGGCTTTAAGATTAGGTTTAGATCAGGATGAAACGAGGTGATGGCGTGACAATGAAGCCCGTCTCTTTCATGTGAAGTGCACGTCGCGGTTGCCACGGCTACCAGCATCTGCCTCCCACATGCTGGGATGCTGTAGAAGTTTAACTGGTTTTAATGAGCAGGGGCAGGCGACACTGTTTTTACTTCAGTCAGCACTTCAAACACATCTGTATCTGTGGAGGCAAGACTGCCATCAAGTTCACATGTGACATTCTTACTAATAAACTGACTGAAACGCTGACTATGCCTGGTTTACTGTCTGACCAGAGAGAAATATACACAGTGAGTAAGAAGTTTTAGAAAACTCACTTCCTTTTGTCACATTCATGATGATTTTATATATTTAATATAGAACTATTCAAAAAGTCAACATATCATATGACCAAAACATAGATTCCTTTGCTTTAATACATTTGAGATTTCAGTTATAGGAAAGAAACTGACACTTTTCTGAACTGCTCCCCTGAACAGTGAACGCTTTGCCAGAATCCCTCCACATGCTGACACGATGTGTACGGGGCTTTAGTAGTTATGACAGATAAATCATAGTCATAGTGACGTGAACATGTGCAACAAACACATTGCAAAACCCTGCCTGAAATGTGATAGATGAGAAAAGTCATTGTATTTACACGCACCATGCATTCACAGTCAGTATGACAACATTAACTAACTAACCAATAAGAGGGAGCCCTGGACACATGCATTCACACCATTTGGCCAATCAGATGAAGATTAACTGATGTAATTTGGTGGCAAGTGCAAGATTAGCTAGCATCATGGCTGAGGAAGGATAGAAGAGATAGGAAAATGTCAAGAGATGTTTTTGTTGAGTTTAGAAGAAAACAGTTTGAAGGCAGCAGGCGAAATTAAACTTTAGATTAATATAATATCTTATTTAAATGAATGATTTGTTTGTTTGTTTGGTCTCTGATGTGCAACTGATCAAAATGATTTACTTCAGTTTTTATTCTGGGGGCCATTTCAATGTTTGCGGTCTATTTAGCAGCATAGCTGTAATTCAAAAATCAACTGTACTCAGTATAGAGGAGCTGTATAGCTAATATGCGAAATTCAATATTTGTTTGTATCTTGCAGGTCATGTCTCTCTCATTATTGCAGAGTTTCTTCAATTTGTGTGGACTGAAAATGTAGTAAGAGATATTCAAAATGTAAGTTTAGACTTTCTAAAACCAAAAACACAACAGCAAACATGCCGGTAAGATGTTAAACATGAAGTTTGTCTGATTTTCGAGAAGCTGTGATTGTTAGCTTGCAGTTTATGCCAACAGAGCATTAACTACGTTTATTTATGGAGAGACAGGTTAAATGAAAAACACTCACTAATACCGCATACGTTGCTTCATATTTAAAAATCAGCATTACAAACTTGATTAAAGAATTAGCTTAAAAATATACATTTAAATTCACACCTCAAACCTTAAGTTAGGTTCAGTTTAATCAAAGCAACAATGCCGTTGCAGCCTTTGAATGCTGACGGCTCCAAAGTCAATCAAACTCTGACTCTGACCCAGCTACGCATGTCCAACATGGAAGATGTGATTTCATCAATAGCTCAAAACTCACAGATTTATTCAGTTTGTTCCTTAACCTCAGATTTCACTTCTGGCGATGGTATAATGGAAATACCAACCAGAAGACTAACCATAGTTTTGACCACAAATAGAAACCCAAGTTCTGGTGTTTTGGACAGCAATCATTCAGCCTTCCACTCTCCACAACACAGCATTACTGGAAATCAATAGTAACATGTGTTAAACCAAAAGTGGAACACAGACAAGCTGGGATTAATTACTGTAACACAGGAGATGAGTTGAGGACAAAACAAGTGGGATTTGAGGTTTCAGCAAATTTACAGATTGAATTATGCTGCTGGTTGTGTCTTTTCAAATAAGCGAGTTCCCAAATTTTATTTTCGCATCTAAAAAGTCAAAACATTGCAATCGTGACATCCTACAATGTTCGAGCACTTGCAGCTTTCTAAAAGGTGGAAAGAGATGTAGGCATGAGTGGCAAGACCTTTGATCTCGGCAGTAAAAAGAGGCCTCATCCACACCACAAACTGCCCTCACAGCCGGAGGCAAAGGCCACGCCGTCTTCGTTAAAGGCCCCCCATGCTTGTAAAACACTCTGAAATAGCTTCGAGTGTGGTGAATCTACGGCCATTAAAAAGCATTGGGTTTCTCCTGACATCACTGCTCGGATTTGGCCGGACTGTTTTGGGAGCAGAATGACAGAACAGGACCTGCTGGGCTTTAGCACTGCAAGCGAACAGGTTTGAGTTCTAATGGGAACGTCTGCATAAAGACAGAGATTGATGACGGCGCTGTGCTAACTGTGGCTCTGTCAAAACTTAGCGACGTGTCCCAGTGATGCACATGTAGACATAATGTTGTTTTTGTTCTGTTTGCGGTCCGAAGACTCCTCGTTAACAACACGAAAGCCATACTGAGCTCTGGCTGATTGGTTTTTTTTGTTTTTCTACCTTACTAGGTCAAGATGATCAAATTTCCTCTTGGGGATTAAAAAAGTATTAGGATTCTATAAGGATTATATGAATGTGTTCAAGAAAGGTGATTTTGAGCTGATTACATCTATCAGAAATCAGCTCTAAAACATTTTTAACCTGTAAAAGAGAGGATTTTACTTGCTCTATAAAGGTGCCTATATGTGCTAAGTGTTTCCAGTACTTTTTATGTCGCACTCCCAAACCACAAGTCTATTTAAAAATTGAGTTTTGAGTTTTGCACGTCTCAGCTACAACATTAGAACCACTCACAAGTGAAGTAAACAACTTGATCATCACTTCCCCCCAACACTCCCTCGACAGCAGCAGCATCACACCTAAGGACCCGCTGCATAAACTCCTCAGGAACCGCTTCATGAACACGACAGAAAGCCAAAGTCCAGCATCCAAATACCTTAGATCACAAACTGAACGAGCATCTGCCAAAGTCCTGGTGTTTTAATATTGTGACTGTATAGCAGTTTCTGCCAGAGAGGTTTATCAGCAAGCTTTTTCTGGGTCGAAAAGTCTCTAAAAAATATAGCAAGAGCAACCTTAATGTAATTGATTTAATTTAAAAGGTTTATACTTGATTGCTTTTTGGGTTCAATTTAAAAGAAAATAATTAATACATATATTTAAAGGGGAAATTATTATCGAAATTGTGTGATTATACAGTAAAAAAAAGAAAAAAGAAAAAGAGGAACGAGAGCCAAATGTTAACAAAAATACCACATAGATCTTCACTGAAAACACATAAAAATAGATTTATAGATAACATAATTAAAGTAGTTGTTAAGGTTGAAGTTGGACATCACAGGGTTTTTAATCCACTGTATTTTCCCAAACACTAGGCTTCAGTTTGCTTTTCTTCTAACATCTAAGCAGGTGCCCAACCTGCATTTTGTGTGTCGACAGATTATGTTGGTATAAAGTAGGCATCTACTTTAAAGTCACATAAAACTGGCACCGACATCCTCATCAGGACTTGGCACTTCATCAGTTTACATTAACAACCTCAGGCACCTCACCACAGCCTCATTAATCATCAGCAAACACAGGTGATCTAAAACCAGCCGAGCTCAGCCACGAGCGGCGACAGGCTAATTCAGGATTACAGTCCATCCCTAATAGAGTTCCAAGTACATCTTTATAGTCCCAGGACAGGCCTGACTCACCGAGTCTTCCACTAGGAGGGAAATCTAATCCTACAGGCAGCCAGTGAATGTGCTGTGGAAAAATAAACAGCTCAGAGAGCAGGCAGAGCCACGGCGAATACAGCCATACTGTAAATACTTCCACTCAGTAGATGGACCGCAGGATCACAGCACTGCACTGACAGTCCAAGTTATAGAGTGACACTGCCCAGTGCCGCTTACAACCATGAGAAACTGGATGGAAAGGAGAACCCGACTCACTTACATCTACATCCATGGATTTAGACAACTTTAATCTGCAAATCCAATAAATACGCTAAAACTTTTCTTGATGACATGCATGTAGGAGCCACTTCCAAAACCTCACTGTAAAGAGAGTCCAAAACAAACTTACACTGAGCAGTGCACCGTGCAATGCAACTCTTACAGCCAGAGTGTCAGCATCAATGGGACTCCCCACTCTGTCCCAGGTTCCTCCAGGACCCAGCAGAGGTGAAGCGGGTCCTACCTGTGACCGCGGCTTCCCCTGCACACGCATGTGGAGGCAGACGAGCAGCAGAAGAGCCGGTCCTGACAGCATTCTCTCATGTGGGCATAGAAATGCTCAACCAGTCACTCAGGCTTCCACGCGAGTCCAGTGGCTGCTCCCGTCAGCCTCTTCCCTGCCTCTGTAGCTCTGAGAATGTCAAAAGAACCCTCTCACTACAGAACTGATCTCTATGAGCTCCCCTTGTAAACTGAGCTGGGGGAGGTGCAGCTGGGGGAGGTAAAGGGGAACCAGGGCTTTTTTAGAGGAGGGAGAGTGCGAGGTAGAGAATGAATTGAAGGGAGAGAGAGGAGGGAGGGAAAGGAGGCAGAGAGCAGAGTGTGGCAGCTACTACTGACAGTAAATTGGAAGTCAGAGAGGAAGTTTTGGGGAATGTTTTCAGTATGACAAAAAAAAAAAAAAAAAAGGAGGAAGGAAATTTTTGAGGGTCTGAAAAAAAAAAAAAAAAAAAGGAGGAAGGAAATTTTTGAGGGTCTGAAATAAACGTATAAGCAAAACCGCTACGGTTAAAATTACATGGAAGTAACTGGCAGGTGGCCATGCAGTGTTCCAGGGATGCCAACAAATGTGCATTACGGAATTACCTCGAGTAGGTGATCACCTTGATGCTTGTTTCCAACAACACAAAAGCACCACAAGCATACATCCTGAAGTCGAAACAGCCTCTCAGGAACCACATATTTTTGTTCACAAACAACAGTAAGGTTCTTTTCCCTCTTGGATCTTAACTACAAGCCACACTGCAATGAAAGCACAACTGCTGCAGCCAGAAAGACTTGACTCATCATATGGCTTTCCTATTGCACCACCATTGTTTCCACAACATTAAATCCTAATTCACCAGGACGTACTGAGGTAAGAAGTGCGCTCTTCATCTTCTTATCTGACAGTTGCTTTTCTCATAACATAGCATAGGCAGGCTGACGTTGGGGATATTGTGGCTGCAAGAAGAAACTTCTGGAAGCACAGAGCTGGAGGAAGCACGAGATAATTGAAAACTTTGCCGTTTTGAAGTGGCACATGGAGACCACAACACTCTGCTTTATGCACTGTCAGGCTGTGTGGGATAGACACATGAAGGAAAAACAAGGGGAGCAGAGGGAGGAGGACAGACAGATGAACCTACAGAATGATATAATATCAAAGAAGAAAAAAGAAATAAATGTCTTGGTGACAATATGACTTCATGCAAACAATCATCTGATTTGACTTTCACTAACTTTTTAAGCAGCGTTCATACTGTACATTATATACTTCAGCACACAGTGGATATCAGTCTAGATTATGCAATGACAGTTAGTGTCATTTATCTTAGAAAAGATTGTGGAGAGTGTAAGGTATCAAGTGGACTTATTTCATTTATGGGGTGATGTGCCCTGTCTTAATGCTGCAATTGAAATATAAATTGTCACTATTTCCTACAAATAAATCTTCAGATCTGTATTTGTGAGCTACATGGTTATTACACTGATATGTTTGTACCAAGCATCATCATCAGAACATAATAATAAAGCTGCATGCTGTCGAAGTCCTGCAAATTAATGAGGATTTATTAAAATACAAAAATCAGCCAGTGTCACTGACACTCAATAAAACATGACCTCAGTAATGTACTTACATTATTCATTAATATTCAAACATAAATATACTTTGACTACATGACTTGTGGTCTGGCCCACTCACATCATAACAACTACATTTGCAGCTCCGGCAGTCATATTACATAACTTCAAATTTCAATTAATCATTTGGCTCTAAATGGCAAACTGACAAACACATCAATACACACACATATGCTTCATTTTCTCCTAAACATGAAACTTATAAAAGACTGAAAGATTAATACAGCTCATCAGAAGGATGGATGAACACACTGGGGATGAATAAATAGACTAGTAGCCTGTAGACACATCGACCCATATTGGACAACAGAACTTCCGTTACTTTGACACATCCATCTGCAAATTTGCAATGTTTTAAACACCAGCTCACAGTCCAGCTGCTCGCTGTAAAATTATTGGCTACTACGAAGCTTGAGACTTCAGATTTATGTGTGCAGTCACATGTATTAAATGAATTGAGCAGATTGCCAAATATTTCCTGGGTTAATGATATGTGTGTTGGCAACAGTCGTAATAAATCACACCCTAACACCTTTTTCCTAATATTCTGTAAAGCTGTTTTACAGAGCAAGCAGAGGCACTGAGTGCAAGGAAGAGTAGCGAGAAACAAATACCTCCACACCTGCGACCGGCTTGGCTTATGCTGGAACAGTGTCAGCTGAAACACACACTCACACACACATGCACAGCCGTGTGACTTTAAGGACATTAAATTGACTTACATTCATTTCCTGGAGACTTACTCTAACCCCAGCCACTACTTCCATAACCTTTACCCCGACCTAAACCTTCAAAGTTCACCTTGAAATGTAATGATTTACATTGTAGGGACTTACTTTTTGTCCCCATAGAGGAAACAAGCCCCCATAATGTTGCTGTGTAAACAGTGAGACTAGTGATATCCACCCACCTACCCACTCACCCACTCACACACACACACACACACACACACACATGAAGCAGCATGTACAGTGTGCACAGTAAGCAGCTAAATGACAACCATCTCTCCAGTCAAACACAGCTGCAGACATGTAAGAGGGGAACGACCCTTTTCAACAACCCATCCGTCACTATGTACATGCAGACATCGTCTCCGACTCCCCTGATGTGCCTCTGATCTGGACAGATCTCATTATGGAGCTATAGCGCCCAGAGGTCGGGCGGGGCCAGACTGACTCTCCAGTACACCCCGGGGTCTTTGTTTCCTTCTACAACTGGGTCAGTCCTGAAGCAACCTTGGCTCCAGGCGCCTGATTCCTCCAGTCTCCAGCCCACACACGCCAGAGTCATGCTCTGCAGCAGGTGGGCTCAGCATTGCCGTACACTGTCAGGATCCCACAGACACACGCGCACACAATAGCCGCTTTCAGCTCCTGTCTCTATTCTCAGTCACGTTTCTAGTCTTTCTTGATGTTCTCCGTTTGGCGGGTGTTGAAATCCAAAACTCATCGGCAAAACCATGATTGCACAAAACAAATGTTTTTAGCAAGTGTGGCCTGTGGCAGTGGGAACAACTCTACCTGTAACATCCCTTACATCCCGCCTCAAATAATGAAACGCTGAAAGAGGATATACGATACAGCCTCGGTAGCCATGATACAAATCTCTAACAAGTCTCTGATATCCACCTTTTCTAAACTGTCTACACTCCTGTTGACCTGATCAGTTAAAGTAATGAAAAGGCAGAAAGTAGGAAGAAGAGAAAACACATGATTCTTCTGCATCTGGGATACATATTAGTCAGCAAGGCCAGACATGTAGGTCCCATGATTGTTCCCTTCAAGCAATGTGTTTGACTGAAGAAGGCAGGAGCAGAGTGGAGGAGGGCGGGTTAATGAATAAAGCAGGTTGAGAGGGGATTTGGCTTGGGAGGGGCAAGGTGTGGCTGAAGGAAGCTGCTGTCGCTATTTGTCTTTGGCTTGTGATGGACAGACTGTATAAAAAGACACACGATAGCTACTGTACATCAGACGCCTCCTGCCATGTGGCAACCCGAGCTGAGAACACAGGTAGTGCATGTGGGGTTTGATTTCCACTAAACACTGCAGCAGCTGATGTCTGACATTAGTTCCCATCACTGCCTGCGCTGTTTGGATCAACATCATCTCCATCACAAGTTGCATTTTCCATTGCAGGAACTTGGGACGCGTGTGAGGTTGCCAGATGTGTACAGGAATGGCCCCCAATCGGCTCTTTTCCTGCCTCTCTGTTTCCAATACAGTGTAGGATCCACCAGACTCGCGTGGTGATGTAATGGTTTGGCAGCAGCTTCGAGCACAGCATCCATCCTGAGCACGCCAAAACAACAGCAGGAGGGAAGCAGGATGGTTGTTGCAGTGCTGTTGCCATGTTAGCTTATATGGCAAATTCTACATTGTTGATGGCGATGGTTTAGCAAGTTTTCCCCAAGTTTAACCACCCAGGGTCGAGTCTTGCCTGGCAGTTTTCCAGGGCCACTCTGAGGTATTTACCCCAGAAAAGGTACTTTCTTGTCCCCTGAAAACCCCCTGATCGTGACTGGCCCTGCGGTGGGAACACACACAATGATATGGACCGCACCAAGAAGACCCACAAATTCCAGCAGTGGAGAATGTGTATGCTAGTCTCCATCACTGTGGCAAAACAAAATACCAGAGGTAAGACCTGAGTTGATGTTGGAGGTTGGCGGTGGCTTGATCGACTCCAACCAACTCTTAGCAACACAATAGGATCAGATGGGTTATGAACATAACTTACAGCGAGATGTTACATCCATATGGGACGGCCACATTGTAGCTTTAATACTAAAAAGGACCAACTACAGATATAATAAATGAAATTACTGCAGATTTGATGGGTGCAACTGCTCTGCGAGTCTCATTTTAGAAATGCTTTTCCAATACTTTTTTTCCAGAGAAATACTGTATGCCACTGTGTGTAGGGTCGAGATCACTCACTTTCTAAACAGGTGGTGTGTTTATTATTCTTGTAAAGCCAGTGGATTTGCCTAAGAAGAACAAAAAAATCTGAACAGGAGCTGCACAGGCATAATGCAGTACATCTTTCAAACTCTTAATCCAAGATTAGTAACGGATGCATCATAAACTTTTTTATTCTAAAAATTAAGATAACATCACAATACATTATCAATTATTTTTTTTAAAAACTTTAAAAATACTCCTTCCTAAGCAGAGAAGTCATTAGACTGTTGTTTTCACAGGTTGAGTAGTATGACAATAAGCTAAAACAAGCTATTCATATCTAACCTAAGTCCTATAAGTGGAAAGCACATAAAATTACATTTCTGTTCACAGTCGATGACAAACACGTTGATTGATAAATCTGTAACAAAATCTCCCCACTGAGCTTTACATGATGACTGGACATTGTTCATTGTGCTGCTCACAATGTGAGAAGCCTCTTTAAAAGCTATATTTTAAAAAATGCCTGTTAGGGTGTAATTTTGATGATTCAAGCACAGAGAGTGTCATTCTTAAAAACTATTTTCAGTCTAATAGGCCCAAAAAGTGACAACATCATTTTTCTATTTTGTTAAAGGCTAATAAAGTCCCAGGTTGTAACCTGCTGAGCCTCCAGGGCCAGTTTTGACCTTATCAAGAAGCTTTTGTGAAGAACAGAGCTTGGAATGATTAAACAAGACTAAAGACAAGAAAGAAACAGCCCCCAAAAAATCCTGTTTTACTTTTTGTTTGTGCTTAATGACTTTATACACCTGCTAGGGCCATTTTCTCAATTAAGCTGTTAGACAGCATCAGATAAGAGTTGAATTTACAACAGGGTTTGACCCTGAGCAGCAGGAAACTTAGATCACACTTCATCAGATACACACATTCACAGGCACACACACAAACACATTCAGAAATAGCTGCACACGTTAATCAATAGCCATTTACAATGAAATACAATCTCATAAAACAATCTTAAACCCTTACAATTATAAACACATGAATGAAACACCCAGTCACACACATTCATTCCTAGATTTCTTATCTTCTCAAATAAGACCCTAAATACCAGACATCCAGCGAGCGCAGACCACACGTTGAGAGCTCCAGATCACTGACATTCCAAACAAACCGATGAGGCATAGAATGTGCTCGACTGTCTCTTCAATTGACAGCCACCCAGATAGCAGCCGATCACTGTCAACAGCCGTCTGTCTGAGGAAGACCTGTGTGACCGCTAAGTGCTAAAAATACAACCTCGTATCCGTATAGTATACCCTCATAAATCTGCATGAGGGACTAGGACACTGGGACTCTACTCTCTGCCCTCAAAACATACTGCAGTGCAGAGCTCAGCCTGTTGGATATGAGCCACCCAACTCACTATACATCTGACATACCACAATGACTAGGATCAGTTCATCAGCCATCAGCCTTCCTGTCCACCTGCCCAGTCTCCATACAGAACCCTCCAAACTACTGAAAGCGGTTGAGAAACTATGTTATCTCTTCAGTCTCCTGCTTGACATGTTGAACTGACAGCAGGGTTGATGGTGAGTTGATCAGGATATTATGAGTCAGCATGAAGTCAATGAAGATGTATAATGATAATGGCAAGAGTGCCAAAGCCCCAAGCTGTGATAAATGGAAAAACATCACTGAATCAGAGATAAGAGCTCTACATTTCCAGCAGTTAAAATGCAAATAGTTACAATTACATCCAAGATGTGTAATTTAACTAAACTAAAAAAAAGTCTGTGGCGTGTAGAGGGTTTTGACCTCATCCCAGTCAACTTAACAGTTTTCCCTTTTTTCATTGCCTTTTGTGTGAACTTCCTTCATCTGCGCAGTCAAGTGAAGGTATTTTTAGAGGAAAAAGTGCTTGGATCGCTTTGTGCAAATACTTTCTTTACTTCTGCTGACACCAATATTTGAAGGTGCTGGCCCAGCTGTTGTTTAGCTGAGCTGCCAGAATATGATCAGGAAATGGAAGTTCAAACACCTTTGCTCTTCCTGTGGTCAAACAGTCCTGTGTGGCACCAAACAAAGATAAGCCGGACAATGTAGCAACAAGAGTTTAACTGCAGCGGCTCTGTGAGGCTGTATTTACAGTGGTACTGACAGCATGCTGCGTGTCATGTTCTCCATCTTATTTTAATGCGTTGACGGGATAATACTTGCTATTTAGAACCAAACACAATGCACAGTTAAGGGTGACTGGAATATTAATAATGTACATTTACATTTGATCATAAACTATAAAGGTCTGGATCGACTAAAGTTTGATGAGATGAATATACTAGATGTAATGTTAAGGTGTGTGTACCAAACTTCATGGCATTCATACTGGAAAAAAAAATCAGACTGACCCAGCTATCTTTTTTTTTGCTTTTTTTAACTGATTCTCACAGAATTGCTCAATATGCAGATGAGCTTTCTCTTTATCTGTCATCACCACTCTGTGAGCTCAATCAATGTCCCGCCCACGGCACCATCTGATTGGATACACATTATGAGTAATAGTCAATCAACAATAAAGGATAAAAGATAAAAAATCATTTTTCCTTAAACATATGTACAACATCAATATACAAATTAACTTTGATCAAGTTTTGTTTCAGAGTTTGTGTTATTACTGACATCAGGAATCTTTAGAGCAAATACATATAGGTTCCTAAAATCAGTTCAGAAACTTACTTGGTCGCAAACAATCGGCTCTGAAAAGCCATATAGGTCGACCCCTAAAACAAATATTTATCTACAGTAGTTAATGTCTTTTTGTACATCTGCAAAAAGGACTAAAAGAGAAGCAACCAGAACCAAGGCATTCCTTTGTGAAAGTACAACTGCTATTCAGAGAAAATTAACAGACCGAATGTAAAATACAGGATATGAATGGAGGAACAGTGTCGTCCATCAAATGGAGATCCCATCAAATGCAGACACTTTGCTTTCTCACAGCTTGAAAGAGGCCCCACGCACAAGGTTAAATGCTCCCCCGTCTCCTGAAGAAAGACTTTATGAGCTGTAGCAGAGCCCGGCGGAGGTGTGGCAGTGCAGAACAAGTGTCTGACCCTCGAAACCTGGGGAGCCTGCTGGAGTTGCACAGGTCACACAGAGCCAGTAAAGGCCGATGTGGGCCGCCGAGAGCCGGTGGGGGGGACGCCAGGGCCCATCAACATCCAGGAAGCTGAGGCCAAACTAAGACATCAATCTGTCATCTCCCGCACATCTTCAAATCCATTTGTCTTAACTGTCTTCAAACTGGAATTCCCATATTCAAGGCCCGTTGACAGTGACAAGTGTCCTAACAAGTGTCTCTCTATATGTCTGGTAGGTTCAGGGCTGCTGCTCTGTGGCTGAACCTGACCTCTGACACCCTACTGACGAAGAATCAGCGTCTCTATTCCAGCCTTTAACTCAGCATTACATACAAGTGTAGATTTTTGGTGATGTATTATTTATTTTCTCTACATAATATGCAGGTGCACAGTTATCCTGACTTAAGTAAATACATTCTGTTTTGTAAAGTAGTGGTTCGACTGCCAAAGTTTAGATTTAATGATTTAACAACACAAAGAGTCTACGGCCTTGATTGCAGCTCTGTGAGGCTGCACAGCAGGGCAAAGCTAAGCGCTAATGATAGTAACACACTAACAATGACAACCCTATAAAACACAGAATTTCCCCTTGTGCCATAAACTATTTCTATTCTATTATATTGTATTCTATCCTACTCCAGATTTTAGCAGGTATAATATGTACTGTGCTCATCTAATTATTCTGTAGACATGATGAGCACACTAAAGAACTTGAGAGAAAACTGTTTAATTAGAACGTAAGAAAGTAAAAAGCAACTTTTTGAAATATTCTGATGCTACGTTGGAAACTATAAGGTATGTTTGTATGAACAATACAATTATGAAAAAATTGTCTTTACTTGGAGGAATGTGCGCTTGTTACACTTTTCTGTTTATTTCTCATAAATATGAGTTGATATCGTCACAGTTTTTTTATATTAATGCTAAATAAATCCAATATTTGCAGTGTTGTAATCACAGTTTGTTAAAGCTAAACAAAGGTAAAGTAATAAAAGAATGCAACAGCTTGATTAACAAAACTTACTGTGACAATTGTAGATGATTGTGTTATTGTCGTCTTCATTGTTTATCTTATTCCACAACATAAGCAGAAAACTACCAGTAAGTAGCCTACTGACTCCTGTGGCTGTCTCTGTTGGTCACAGGACTACCTCCGACTATCGATCACTTTCCCTGTCGATCAATCTATTGATTATTTTCTCAATTAATCAACCAGTTTATCGGGCTGCAAAATGTCAGAAACTTGTGACAAAATGTCAATCAGTGGTTCCCAAAACTCATGACGACGTCCTCAACTGTCTCGTTTTGTCCACAACCCAAAAATATTCAGTTAACTGTCAGAGAGGAGAAACGTTCACATTTAAGAAGCTGAAATGAAAGAATTTAGACTTTTCTTTCATTTTAATTGCTGAAACTAATTAATAAATCATCAAAATAGCTGCTGGATATTTTAATAATTGACAACTGATTATTTAATTAATCATCGCAGCACTACTGTCAAGAGCCTCACCTGGAGCTTCGTGTCAAGCATGACTGAACATATCACTCGAAGAACTAAAAATGGGCCCTTAGTGTGTCCTGTGTACCCTTCAGCCGCAACCTGGTACCCTAGAAAATGGATGGATGGATGGTATTACAAGCACTGATTGCACAGATAGCATCTGTCTTCAGCAAATACACTTCATATCTGTTACAGCATGAAGACAGGCTCTGCTGACATGAACCTGTAACCATCTGCAGTGGGTAATGATGGGGAACACCCTGTGAGTGTCCAGCTGGGGCTTGTCAGGACCAGAGCTGGGACTGAGGTATCTCCACCAGTCTGTGCCAGGCAGGCTGTATATCAGAGCACTCATCCCCCTTTTAACAAGTCTGCCTGTCCGCCACAGCAGGGAATGCATAAAACAGATGCAACTGTCACAGGAGAGAAGTGAGGAGTGGCCTCGGCCGTTGTTTGATGAGTTTGGACCAGAGCCGCGATCTGGGCGCCGGGAAACGCGCCAGTCCGAGAGGAAGGCTGTTACCGAGACCTCGGCGTTGCACCGGGTCAGACCAGCCCTCGTTCTATCTGTGGTCTTCATTAGGAAACAACAGTACGTCAAAATTCATGGTGAAATCTGTCAGGTCAATGTTGCAATGCCTATCAGCGTTTAACAGCCTCATGCAAGATTTGGCACATTAATCGTCCTCATGGATCAACAAGATTTAAACTGCAGTCTTCATAAGTGGATTTCCTGTTATTTCATCACTGCCTCCCACCTAACCGTGTTGAGCAGCAGGAAGCAGCGCAAACTCACTACTGGGCCCGTAATAGTCCGGGCAAGATAGATTTTTACCCTCAGCGGGGCCCACCGCCGCCAGCAGAGAAGTGTGTGGTCAGTGATCGCCCTTTAAAAATACACACACCCTTCTCAAATGCACTTCCTTAGTATAAAAGGAGCAAAGTCACAGCTGAATGGAATTCCCACCATAAAGGGACCTTTCTTTCGGTGTTCATCTTAAATGAGGAACCACATTCAAGGGGAGTCTCAGTGGCGCAGAGATGCTTTTCCAACATGCACATATACACATGTGAATCATAAAAAAAGAAAAATTAAGTATTTCTATTTTTAAAAGACAAAGTAGGATCTTAAATAAACTGATCAAAGAGCACCAGGATAGCAAATTTACAGCAGTGGACATAACATTCACAAATTATAGACCTATAAAGTCATTTGCCTCCTTAGTTTATATGCAACATGGGATAGACTGCGACTGAGAGCTCATTCTGCGGTTAGGTTAAGCCACTGTAGTTGTTTGAATCAGAATGGAATCATATATTTTTAAGGCAGAGCAGCTATTTTTCTGATATGTCAGAGGGGCGGGAGTTGCCACAATGATAATAACAAAATAGTTAGTCAGAAGATGTATTAGTAACTCACCCAAACATTCTGATAAAGTAAACAGATCACAGACAGAGAACGATAAACAAACTTTTCTAAGACATTCATTACTAACATGGCTTTGAAGATACTATAATGACTCAGTCTGAACTCATCCCCCATCATTTTTTTTTCTTTTTCTGGTATGTCCATAGTCATTTATTTGATCAGTTGTCTGCTGAGCCACCCAATAATGAGAGCAGTGCTGCTTGAATTCAGCTCCGTTACACATCTGAAGCAAATCATGAAGGAAAGTGAAGCTCCAGCAGCAGACACAAAGACCACCAAGTGTCCTGAACATTGAGGAACTGCTCATCTTGACACTCTTAAAGCCACAATGTAGGCAGCATGTGAGGAAGAACAAGCAAATGGAATGAAAAAAACAACACCAACATGGACAAAAACAACAAATTCAATGTACTTTTACTACACTATCTAACTGTTTGGAGTACTTCTCATGCTGATGGGTGGATCACTAAACTGTTGAAAGTGAAAGCAGCCACATCACCAAACTGTTACGTCATTTTATCTTTGGCAGTTCACAATTAGCCTGACTCACCGGATGTAGACTTTGGGTATACGAGGTGTGTCAGAAAAGTTTCAGGACTGGTGTCACAAAACATATATTTCAAACCCAAACTACAAACTACCAGTTTTCCCCTTTAGATGATCAACCAGCACGTCTACAAAGAGATCCTGCAGCATTTGCTTCGTTCAGTGCACCAGAATAGGCGAGAGTTGTGGCAGGACAAGTCATGGCTGCTTCACCATGAGAACACACCTGCTCTCAACGCCCTGAGCATCCCACAGTTCCTGGCTGAGAAGAACATCACCGTGCTGGAGCAACCTCCCTACTCACCCCACCTGGCTCCGTGGGATTGTTTCCTCTTCTCCAAGCTCAAGGGGGTCATCAAGGGGACCCGTTTTGAAGACGTGGACAACATCAAGATGGCTGTGACGACGGCGCTGCAGAGGATCCCGGAAGAATCCTTCCAGGAGTGCATGGCGGTGTGGCAGAGAAGGCTGGGAAAGTGTGTTAGACTCCAGGGGGATTACTTGAAAGGGGAAAACTTGTAGTTTGTAGTTTGGATTTGAAATACATCTTTTGTGACACCAGTCTGAACTTTTCTGACACTCCTTGTATCTGTGTAGCGTTCTCCTTTCCCTCTGCTGTCTACGTGTTTTTGTTTAAAGAATTCCCTTCACTGCGGGAAACAGCAATAAGAAGCTCCAAGCAGCAACCTACTCCTTAAAAATGCCAAGTTTTGATAAGGATTTGGATCATGCAATATGACAAGTTCCCCCGGCACACTTTGCAGGGGCACCGATGCTGCATCCTGGGCATGATGACTGCTTTAAAGAAATACAACTGAGAACGGTAAAGGCAGCAAGATGAGGATAAAATCCAACAAAACTGTCCAATCAGACAAAACCTAAAGCAGTGACAAACCTACAGGGTGCTGATCTTAACTGACCTTCAACAGCCGTGTTTTGAAGAGGCCAATTTAACGGTTTCACTACATCAGATTCGGGTATATGAGACAGAGGTCCGCAGTGGCACCAGAGGCCAAAAGGTCAAATGGACCAAGCAGGATTGTTATTCATGCAGCATGAAATATGTCAGGCAGAATCATGAGGGACCACACAAACTGTGGGCTGTGCGGTATGAGGCCGTGTTTCCTCTGTAATCAGCAGCAGTGTGCCACCGCAGCGAGCACACGACTTCTGTGGTTTGAACACGGGAAGACAAAATAACAGAATAATTGAGACACATTTCCCACTAACACCAAAGTAAAGCCTGAATGTTTTGAATTAATTTTTCATTGCTGTGATTAAGTATCAAAAAATCTGTCCGCTGCCACAGCAGAGAGCCACAATGGGACCGATATGAAAGCCACAACTAAAATTACCTCCAGACACCACTGCAAACATAAAGACCTCACAAAAGAAAGACAGACAGATGAGAGCTTTCGGCCGTAGCATGTGGGTGTAATGCTGATTCAAACTCATGATGTTACCTCTTTTCTATACTCAGCCTTTAGAATTTGTCATTGACAACATAAAAGACACATAAAGAGTTCATTTGCAAAAACTCCATCTTCACAAACCTTCGAAAACCCACTTTTCCATCGTCTACCTGAGACAATATCAATCAAACTTAAGTTATCTCTATTTTTGTCATGTAATTTCTGCTGAGTCACATCTGCTCAACTTCAGTTTGATTGATATTATCTCAAGCAAACAAAAAAATAAGTTCTCTGAAAATCTACAAAAATAGAGTTATCTGTTTTTGCAAATGAACTCTTCACATTATAAACAACAGTTATGTAGGATGTAACAGAATCTATCCATATGAGATGTGTAAGTTTATCATGTACGTATCAACTTTGTGAAATAAGCTTTCTGGCTTCGCAAAGTAATGATTCACACAGAAGTTCCCCTGCTCACACACTCATTCAAACACTCACACAAAAACAGAGCACTCAGAGCGAGTCCACATGACCTGAGTGTAATGTGTACAACAGCATCAATTAAAGTGAAAATGGAAACATTTATTTATTATCAGGTGTAAGAAATTCCGTGTACACAAAAGGCAGTCAGTTTGCCTTTTGTTTTTTACTTGTTGTCTATGACAGTGACATGTCAGCACTGTAACTTAACCACTATACTTTTGTACAAATCTGAGGCATTTGTCCCTTCTTTTAGAATAGAATAGAATAGATTAGAATAGAATAGAATAGAATAGAATAGAATAGAATAGAATAGAATAGAATAGAATAGATTAGAATAGAATAAAATAGAATAGAATCGAACTGTATTGATCTTTTTTTAATGGCTTTAATGGCTCTTTATACTTCTAGCTCACAACATTCAGTGGGAAATATTGTACTTTTTACTGCACTGCAATCATTTAACTGCTTTACTTACATTTTAAGTAATTTTTTAAGCAAAAGTGTAAAAAGTTTCATATTTTGTAGGTTTCTCAAATGTAAAGGTTTTCTTCAATTAACTGTAATTTATTACAATAATAAATTAAACGATCGATAAATTCAGGAAGAACATCATCACCAGATCAGTGAAAATAATCAGGAGTTACAACCCAACAGGAAATAATGTAAAATTAGCTTCACCTTAACCTCCAAGTAATAGTAATCCAGTCACTTTTTTCATTTAGTATTTTTTCTGTACTTTTACTGATTACACTATAAAGACAGTGATGTAAAACAGCATTTTTTTTTACTGTGAGATATTTGTACATTTCCTTCAGTAAATACCTCTTCTATCACTGTGCAACAGGCAAGTTTTCTACATAAGAATTTCTATCCTTGTAGAGAATTTGCACACAAGCAGATCTTTCTTTGGCAATATCATCAATGTGTTTTCAAGAAAAATGTACTACAGGCCTACAGTAGTATCTCTGTGCTGTGTAAAGACAGGCTCTGACCTGTTGGCCTGCCGTCGTTGAAGTAATCGGTTAGAAATTATTGCATGATTTGGCTCCGATCCAGACCTGATGCATGAGTTCTTGGTCGAGCTCCAGGTTGGAGTATATCAGTAACACTTCTCAGTGCCTGGAGGACAGTGCACCGGTTTGTACAGTAGCTGTGAGTGAAATATCACCTGATCTATATGGAGCAGCTGCATTTTAGTTAATAGAACTTTAATGGGCGAGTGTTGAGTTTATTACACTTTACTTTTACATCATATTGGCACTGACCTCATCGCTTCTGGTCTGGACAATAGCCAAAAAAAAAAAGTTTGTGCCAAAAGAACAAATATAAATTTAGAAGGAAACGACACCAATATGGTGCAGAAAGCTGATTGCTAAAAACCAGAGTTGTACCACACAGAGGTGCTGCTATTACAGCTTCACAAACTTTTCCCAAATTAGCTGAAACAAGCAGCTGTCAAGTCAGAGAAGGAGTCAACAGTGTGGCCTTACTGTGTAAAAACAGCAGTTTTTTTGTTTTTTTTAACAAATGCATGAAACATGTCACAATATATAATCTGCTTTGCAAAGGTGAAGTGACCCTGCTGCAACATTCACTTGTGCAGCTTGTATGATGCTGCTGTACAAAGTGGACTCGGCTTAGTTGTCAGACTTCTTCCTCATCCACAGAACACAGCAGCTGAAAGTCAGGACCAGGATGGTGCTACGTGGATTTGGTCACAAACCAAAGCACTGGACGTTTTGATCTGCTGCCGGCACAGAAGAACTAAAGTCAGAATAGGGGCTCTGAATATCTTCAGTACATTTCACAGCAATCCATCCAGTGCTTGTCTCTTAAAAAATAAGGATTGACCTCATGGGGGCACTAGAGGAAAAGTTAGGGGACCATCTCGTCAGCAGGATTGATCCCGAGGGCTTCAAGAATATCATGGCAATCGATCCTACTGTTGTTGAGATTTGTTTAGTCGGAACACATGGTGGACTGACAAACTGTCAGGGCCGTCCTCAGACTCGTGGTCTTAGCGTAAATAAAAACATGTTACACCTCTGATTCAGTTGTTAAGTAAACATCTCATGTTACTGATTTGATTTTGACTTTATTCAATTTAAATGTTTTGTTACATTCTGATCCATCGCTTATTATGCTATTTTGACAGGTTATGAAGTATCATGTTAGGTCAAGCAGAGTGCACCAAACCAGCTGACCGTCAGCTGATCCAAACAGGCACCAATGATGACTGACACTTCAAACGGTCCTTTCGAGCTGCCAACTCCTCGCTCTTCCCCGTGGTTCCTTCCTGCTCCATGCTGCTGCTGCTGTTGCTCCAGACGAACAGCCGCACTGCTTATTCCCTCCACCAGCTCAGCCCCCATCCGCTATACGGTCTTTTTTTTATCGATATACGCACAACGACATCTCTTGCTTTGAGCATTATGTATATTCCATATGTCACAGTCTGTATCTGGAGGGTCTTCCTAACTCCTGGGCAGGAGAAAAAAATGTGCAGTGCCAGCTGTAAACATTTCTAAATTCCTACAATAATGTTTAATTCCAATCATGAGAGTAGTTCTGATTAGATTAAATCATCCAGATGTTTTTATATTATATCTTGGCTTGTAGCTGAGGGGATGTCCTGTTTAAATGACTGGACCAGCTGAAACAATCTCAGTGGGGAGACAGAGAAAAATCTCCCTTTCCTGAGAAATTGCTTGTGAGTTTGAATCTTCAAATAATGAGCTACAAAAATCTGAGGCTGGAAAATAAATTGTTATTACTTGCAGATCATGTAATTGCGTAATTTAAACTCATTAATCACAATTTCGCTTCCACTATTGATAATAATTTAACTGGACCCATGTGGAGGACCACTGTGTCGTGTGTGTTAACGCTGCAAATGTGATCAAGGACAAACTTGAAGATCAGAGGGCTTTCTGTCCTGATTAAATCTTAATGTTGCAAAGATGGTTGCTGGATTACAGTGCATGGGAAACCCACGGGGTGTGAGGTCAGCAGGACCAAGTGGAAATGAGCTCTTTCTCCAAAATATTTCTTAGTGTTAAACCTTGATCAAAAGGATCTTAAAGTGACTCCAGCACACTGAACACATAGTCCGGCGTAAACAGGCCCACACATGCAGCCACGGCGTCCTGCTTTTGGCCCAACAGGTTGAAACCTCCCAGCTGACCTTCACTTCCCCACAGCACAGAGGGAGAGCTCAGTCTTATACTGTGCTGCCCTCTGCTGGTCACAGCCATCACTACATCAGCGCTATGGCCTGAAGCAAATATCCTGAACCAGGTGAAAGCAGTGATCCTCAGTGGGGGCAGAAGGGAAGTCACAATGAGAAAAAATAAAGCTTGATGAAGACCACACTAGTATTCTTTTTTGTAAAACCCATAGCTGGTATTATTTTCAGGCACTTTGTCACCAACACCAGGGATTTTACAAATGACTAGGGGGGAAAGGAGCTGCCTGTTCTTGTACAAAGGCGCCTAACTCTGCCTCAGTGAAGCGGTGCCAACAGCAGAAGATTATGACTGTACTGATAAGGTTCTCGCTGTAAATACATGTAATCACATGAACATGAAGACTTGTGCTTTTGATAAATAAAACTAAATCCTTCCCTGGATAATCTTCTTTCCTGAAATTTGGGGGGAAAAAAATAAACTCTGTTCATGGCTTACCGTGCACTTTCCCGCCACACAGAGAGAAGTCTCGTTCTGCCCACATGGCGTCCCGTCGATCACTCTCGCTGACTGCCGCACGTAGAACCTGAAGCCTACGGCCCTGCAGTTGAGTTCACAGTGCTGCTCCCCGGGAACTGAAAGGAGATTTAGGTATTTATAAATGTGAAGACCCTGGGAATACATTGGTGTTTCAATGCACAGGGACAAAAGAAAGTACAAGAGCAACAGAGAAGCATAAAACACAATGACACATGTATATAAATATATGAGTAATAAATAAATACTCTTATTATATATAGGCACTGACAAGAACTAGATGAAGTATTGATATCATGTTAGCAATACACATATGATATTCTGAAAACAGTAAATATCTCGCTCACAATCCAACACAGGAATAACATACAGTTGTGGTTACAGATTCTGCCTCCACTTCCCTGCACTCATATTTTAAAAGTAATTCATTCGTCAAAAAAAAAAAAAAGACGAAAACACACATTAGACAAAGATGAATTTGACTAAATATTACTTTTTTTTTAACGACTATTTTTTGTCTTACTACTGTTGTCTTCAGATTTAATACAGATAGTGTGATAACAGCGTCGTAGCCATAACAACTGCATAGTAAAAATTTGTTATCACAAAAACCCTGCTGTACATACAACTATAAAAGCAATTAATTTACAATTATGTATGATATAGTTAATGGCTGGATGTGTAGAGAACAATAAATGCACCTTCGATGTATGCATATATATATTTACATCTATATTTTAGCCTGTTTTATAGTGTAGTGTTCAACCATTGGCCCTTAAACACTTCATGTACCAAATCGGTCTGTTACACGTGCAGGACACAGGACTACATTATGTTACCGTGTTGCTAATATAATAATGGAGGTCTGTTATCTTACCCTGTGGCTGTTTTCTGTAACATTCAATTTCAGTCAGTGAAAGCACTAAAACAGCATTTGATTAACCTTGACTGCCGTTTTAAAGCTGCAGTAAATGGAAACACAGTAATAGCTTACAAGTCATGTCTATTTCGGTATTTGCAAAAGGTTAAAACGTGTTTGGAAAAAGGTTGTTAAACACCGACAAAAAAATTCCATTTGATGTCGGAGAAACGGGCAGCGAGCGGTCACTAAGCGTCCCCATCCCTGCTTTCCATTATTTTCATATGGTTTATGAGTTAGATACTACAAGCTCCAAACGCAGGCATTTCTTAAACAGATGTACAAGAATATGTTTAAACACTGTTCAAGATGGGTGTCAGATGATCCAGACTCAACCTCATGCGTTTACCTGGGGTTATTTAATCTTTACATCTGCATTACCTGTCAGTCACGGCCGCAGCACAGAGACAAGATCTCAACACACACATCTGTTTGACAGGATATTAATTTGGAGGCTGTTATTTCCATTAGCGTCCTCAGACAAATGACAGATCATCAGGTGTTTTGACGGTTGCCTGGATACCTCAGGTGAGCAAGGTCAGTGAGCTGCTATGAATGAACATTCATCAGGGAGTCTGTGGACAGGTGACATACTGCAGTCCTTACATCACAGCACATTTTGGTTCGTACAGGTCAGAGGTCAGGCAGCTGAAGACGTAACACGCTGAAAGTGTAGTTAACTGAGAAATGTGTGTGACGCTCGGATTATGTCGAGTGCTTTTGACTTTGTCAGACATTTCCGCAGGACACGTGGCGACGCATTTTTCATTACTTCTTTGAAAAAAAAAACTGAGGCAGACTGTGCATATTTACTTAGACTGGTCCTCTGCTTTTTAAAGTTACAGTGAGTTTGGTTTCACTTTTCAAACCACGCTAGCAGTGTGGTTCTGGGGTTGGCAGTGTCAGTCCACCACTTCTATCCCTGCCAAGATATTTTCAACAACCATGGTGCCTAAGTGGTGGTATGGTGAGCCCCTGATGGATACTTTACCACCATGAGGTTGCAGTTTTGAGTGAAAGGTCTCAACAACTACTGGATTACAGTGAAATTTAATATAGACATCATGTCGCCCTCGGGATGAACTGTCTGCGATCTCTCAGCTTTTCATCATCAGATCAATAGATATAGATGTAATGTGTAATTTCGTCTAAACAAGAGTGAAAATAATATACATATACTCAACACATGCATATGCTGTACATGTATAAATATATACATACTACCTACCCTCATTGAAAGGTTCCCACTCGTACAGTCTGCCCATGAAAGGCTGGTTGTTGTAAGAAGAACACTGCACAGCTCGGATGTGTCTGCTGGATGGAGGACAGGCCTGAAGACGGAGCAGAGACACACAAACTTATGCATTTATTTTCCATGAAGACATTCTGTAGATACAGTGGTAAATCCCTTTGTAGCTTCAGTTGGTTCACCTTGTCATATTCTGAAGCCCATGACTGACTGCTACAGTCCACCTTCTCTCCTTTAACTGTTTCCAAGCCTCCACTTGTAGCTCAGTCTTTCTTAACAAAAGTAAGTCGATTCCAGTATTTATGAAGACTCTCCGGTGAAACCCGACCTCCCTGAAGTCTCTCCATATATCCTTTGTCTAAACAAGTCTCTGGTCTGCTTTACTTTGCTTGAATATCTATGTCATCACACACCAGACAGACAATATACAGGACCAGTGAATTTATTTTAATGCACAGGATAGACTCCGTAACCTCACATCAGATAAACAAAGCTCAGCCACACTCTGGCACATTAAAGCTAGAGTTTAACTGCTAAATCTACGTAAGCCAATAGCTGTGGCAATGTTTTTGTAGTGAAGTTAGAGTAAGCATTCAACAGCTTTAAATTTTCTTGAAATGTTTAATTGCAAAATGATGCAAATGCCAGGGAGGAGAAGTATCGCAAGCCACGTGTGCGTTTTTAATTACTGTTTTACTTTACTATAAGTACAGAGTATACGCTAGGTTTTCACGTGAGACTTGAGCCTGGCATTGCAACACAAGTCCCTTAATGAAGCTGTAAAATTAATGACTGACAGTTCTTTAGTTTGAAGATTTAGGTAATCACATTATCCTCCTCAGCACGGCTAATCTCAGGTTTTGCAAAGTCATGACAAAAGCAAAGATAAAGATCTCTCCTTCTGTGTTTTATTTCCAGTGGAGTGTTTTTGGGAGGGGGGGTCTTGTTTTAGATTTTGATGTAATTTTTTTCTTCTACAGAGTTCAAAGAATAGAAATAAAACTCAACAAACTCAACTCAACAAAAATTGCATGTGATCATTTTTCCACCCATGTTTTGACAAAAAAATAAAATAAAAATAACAATTAGCCAAATCAATATCGTATTTGGGCCACATAAAATTGTGTAAATACCCCATTACAAACCAAAGCATACTGAGAATAACAACAAAGTGCATACATCACTGTTGCAGATCCTGTAGTGAGCGTGCTCTCCTGTGCAGAGGGAAGAAGGCAGCGGGTTGTAAGGTCTCTCTTGATGCTGCTGAGGGCTGGACGTTTGGCTGCCTGTTGGGAGCTCCTGCTGGCCCTCAGCCTGGTTGCCTGAACCCGGCTGGTAAAGCGGAGCCCAGACTTGATTATTTCTGGGCTGCTGTGCTCTGGGGTGCATGTAGGGTCTGCTGTGGCGGTGGATGTTGCTGGAGGGGTCCAGGTTGTTCGACCTGTGGTCACCGTGGCCTCTAGCAGGAGTGTGGTGGGAATTAGCTGCAGCGGAGCGTCTCTGTCTGTGGGGTCGAGGCGTTTCAGAGCCTTGACCTGTATTCGTCTGCAGCGGCGCAACGTAAGGCGCTCTCCCGTAGCCATACCTTCCTGGGATAATGTGAGAGACTCTCCTGAAAACACAAACATGAAGAGGTCAATGCTGTGTACTAGTTATCATCCTCATCTTCAGACTACGCACGTCCATGCTAACTGGCACAGAACTGACTTCAGCTACAGAAAACATCATCAACCTGTCGTCCTTAAACCAAACACGGACGGTACAGCAGAGGGCAAGTGGTGTACTTGAATCAATTTCTTCTTTAATTAGGGATGTCTTAGCTAAATGTCATCTTTTATTCAAGAAACTGTCATGGGCCATCATCCAAACCACAACTTTTAAAAAGCCCCAGGATCCCAGTAGCAAAATTCGGGGAGCTTTTGTTGTTATTTGGCTCCTCAGATTCTAACTCAAACAACCCCCCATTACTCAGCTGTCACTGCTATTTGTTTAAAGGCAAGCTCAACAGGAAGGAGGTCACAAAGCTGCCAAGCACAAGTCGAGCTTTTGACTCCAGCCATAAAAGACTAGCTTTCCACTGGAGGGCAGTCAGATGGCCCACGGTGATGGCTCCAAAGAGTCACTTTTAGACCAGGCTGCTCAGCATGCAGCACAGCCATACGGACTCTTTAAGGACTTGCAGATCTCGACGAGGCCAAGAGCTGCAATTCTGAAAGCATGCTTGACTGAACATCATCATGGTGAAACAAAAAGTAATAGATAAAGACATTACTTACAATATATAACACTGAGGTTTATTTAAAACATTTGATATTTTTATCATACAACATTTACAAAATAATTTACATCTGATCCTTGTGGGAAGCTACAAATGGGGCACAAATTGAAGGAAAAACCAGCGTAGGTTGTTGGTCCACCACATGTCATCAGCACAGCTTTTGCCAGGATCAAAACATTTTTAGTTTTAGAAATGGTCCCTGTGTCACATTAGAAAATCAAAGGGTCAAAAATGTTTGCGTTGACTTGGCCACAAGACAAAGCAGATCACATCTTGACACATACGTGTTCGGTTAGATGCCAGGGACGAACTTCACTCTAACTCCTGACAGCTCCAACCGCAAAACTTTATGTATGCAACACTGGTTTTATGAATGAACATGAGCCTGAAACAATTAATCAGCAGTCTGTCTTTTTCATTCTCAGCTGGATAAAGACAGTGTGTGTGTATGTAGTATAAAGAGGGCAGAGTGCAATAGTGATTCATTTGGTATAATATTCCTGATCCAAAGGGTTTCCAAAAAGTTGCAGAGTCACCAAAGTGAAATTTAACAGCAATTCTCATTCACTCTGTCATAGTCACAGTTAGTTAGAATTCCTATGTTTCAGTGTCAAACTAGTCAATCTAGATGATATAGTGAAGTATTTTTTGTCAACACAACCTAAGTTCTGCCAAATATTGCATCAGTTGTTTTCCACTATGACACATCACATGAAATAAAACCAGCAGTTGCTGGTCCCAGCTTACTTTCATTTGTGATATCCTAACACTTGGTGGGTCGGACCATAATTGAGCTGTAGTCAGGCAGACTGTAGTCATTTCATATTCTTCAGTTTAGGTTGTATAAATCTTTGGACCACCTTTCTTCCAGGAGATATTCCCTCATTTGGTGTCAGAGCATCTGATTCACATTATTTTCACACGCACCATTCAGTGACTCCATGTAGACGATATGGAAGCCCTTATAATCATTGTTTTGCTTCACTCCAGTGTTCGTTTTTTTTTCTTTTGTCACTCATCTGTATCTAAACCCTCCTTGAAATGAAAACAAATCACAGCACTGAAAAGTTTTGAAATTCCACTTGTATCAGATTGTTTTATGACCCAGAACGTAGTCGATGATTCTATACAGGATGATGACCACATCCACTGCATACCTGCGTCCACCAGGCCTGGTCTCCTTCTCCCTCCTCAGCTCTCCACGGTTGCTGCTGTTGGAGGGTCTGGTTGGGTTGCGGTGCAGAGGAACTGTAGGCCGCAGGGCTGAAATGACATGTCCCGGTTGCTGAGAGGGAACACCAGCTCCTCTGGAGGGGTATTGGGATGGAGTGTACACGGGCAGACATGGCCTGGTCTGCTCTTGTACCCCTTTACCACAGGTCCGGGAGCAGGTTGACCAGGACCCCCAGGTCCCCCAGGAGCCCTGGACTTCTTCATGCTCGGCCCTGAACTCCTGTTGGGGCTCTGCCCTCTGAGGAACCTGTATGGAGACGAAACAGCCTCGATTAGCGACACTGCAACGTGCAAAGAAGTGGGTTAGTGCCACAAGATGCGAATGCCAACAACTGATGGAAAGCGTCCATCAACAAGAGTTTAATCTCAGCAGATCATGGCCTCGTATAAAAGCTCAAGTCAGAGTCCTCATCTCATCACCATGACTATCCCACTCCTCTGTCCCCCACCACTGTTCATGAAACAGACCTCTGTTCACGGTTGTAAAGGCCTGATTTGGCTGATTAGTGGGTGTCTGTTAGTGGGCTATCCCCTATTGGCTACCTGCATCTCTCCCTGTTGACTCTATCCGTCTGTGCAACTGTGCCAGGGACGTATTAGCAGCGATCACTGCACTCTCTGTTTGAGGAACCTGCCAGGAGAAGACTGTGCCAAGCTGGCTTTATCCGTGGAGCCGCGTGGAAATCCTGCTCTTTAAGCAGCACTTTGTCTCCATTCACAGCAACCTCTCTGGGCAAACACATGGCCGTAGTAAAAGCTCAGCTGTCTTTGACTTTTAGCGGATGGAAAGAGAATACAGAAGCAGTAGGGAGAGTTGGCAGGGAGCTCTTCTGCTGTCAATCAGCCTGTGCAGCTATTCAGAGAGACCTCGGACCTCCCCCCCACCTCTTCTACTGCTTCAGCTTTTGTAACTCAATGCCAATGTCATCTCCGGGTCACCAATAGGTCACACAGCTGGACTCCCAGTGGAAACACGTGGAGCCGACTTGCACCGACCCCCTACAAACTCACGGGATTGTTGATCTGTCCACCAGGTTCACCCACAGCCTTCTTAAACATGGTTCCTGTGGCTGCAGGGTTTAGGAGGTGATATGCTGACAGTTGAAATCAGCCCTCTCTGTTGTGCTTCAATAAACTGATGTTTTCACTTTCTCTCATTACAAGTTCACAGATTATCACCCTGGTCAGGTTCTCTCTGGGAACACTCTCATTTGCTGTTTAGGGTGGCATTTGGCCATGCTGACAAGACACAGTGGTGCATGCCATCTTTGGAGATGAGCGCTCCGCTCCCCTGTGCCAACCATGCAATCAGACTGACAGATAAACAACAACAAAAAGGAAGAAATTCCAGGAAACATCAATGGGGGGTCTACCATCATGGGGGTGAGGATATCAAACAGATCACACATGTTACAACACAGATGTATTTTTTAGTGGCACCATCTGCTGTGCAACTGCTGCTCACCTTCCTGTGGTCTGTTGCGTGCTGGCTGTCCAGGGGGTCTGAGCAAAGTAGCAGTAGCAGCACAGAAACTCTGCAGACAACAGACAGAAGTGATTACTGCTCATACAAGCTGCTCAATTGGAATTATTGGCTTATAAATTAGAACATACTAATGTTATTCAAATATTGCTGAATATACATCAGTTTTTAGAGAATGAGCCAGTCACACAAAACATAGAAACACAGAAATTCATTTGTGGCATTTAACCTCAAATTAATGCACAAATTCTTACATTACCTTGTGATCCAGAAACAGGCTTCCTGCATCGCTCCTGGTTTCTTAGAGATGAACACTTGAGTGTAAAGAGAGAAGTTTACATTAGCATACACCTGAGCAGTGGTGACATTTTACAACACTGCTGTCTGTGTGGCCACAGTCCAGAAAGCCCAGAGGATTAGATTCTCTCAACTCACCATCAATCTACAGAACGGTATCAGTTCACCTTTTCAGTTTGACATATGTTCTCAGGATGGTAGTCAGTGATTGTATCAGAATCAGTAGCTGTGCCTCAGTGACATCAATAACAACCAAATGTCACAAGTTTTTCTTTCCTTTACTCACCACGTCACTCCGTCTGACTCCCTTCAGACACTGACGCAAGCAGAAAAAATATACGACTTCTACCCACTTGACCATGTGAGTTGACCTCTGACCTCCTATCTGACCTCTCTGGCTCTTAATGAGGGAGACCCCCTGCTGGGAAAACTGCACCCCCCTCATAAAGCAGATCTGAGGCTCGTTCCAGTTAGGAAAAGACTTTCACCCCCTCACATCAGAAGCCCTACCTTGCACCTCCTCTAAATGAAGTTTACTGAACCAAAACAAGATGATTAAAAGGTCCTGCAGGCTGCTACACAGTAAACGCTGGTTGCATGAAATGAAGGATTAAGAAAGGAAAAAATCATTACTTTATTATTATTACTGAGACAGAATCAACAATAACAGCCCATGTGTCATCACGTAGACGTACCTGTAGGCTATAATGCGGGTACGGTGAAATATTTGGTACTTCCCTGCAACTTTCTCAGCAGTGTCTCCTATCCAAGCGCAGGTATCCTCATAGGCGAAACATTAATCCAGGTAGAAATGCAGGGTTTCCCTCCAGAGACTTGGTGCTGAGCCATGGAAGTCTGCTAATCCGTAGCCAGAGTAGTGAATCAAACCCAGGCGCAGTATGAACCCCGGAGCCCGGTCATCATGTTGAATGCGGTGGAGAGTCCTGCTTTTACGCACAAAGACACCGAATGACAGAAAGCTGGAAATCGACACGGCAGATAGAAAACACCCTCTGCTGCGCCCCCTGCCGCTACTACTACTACTTAGTGTGAGCGTTTTGGTGTCATATAAATGTGGAGGTGAGGGTCTCCTCCTTTTCCCCACTCCGTGAGTGGCGATGGCGCGCTTGGATATGTTTGCGCGTGAGAGAGAGCGCGAGAGAGAGAGTGAGCATTAGTTTTCCAAAACGCTCAGCCCCAGTGTCTCTGCGACACTCCTCCCTCACAGTGAGATGTCCACACTGGAGATAGAGGCAGGTAAGCGATCTCATTTATCAAGTGAAGTGAAGCCATAACTCAGAGCAGCTCCTGGTGCCTGTCTGGCTGCCTGGTTTCTGCCTATTACAACAGGCAGCCAAGAAATCCTGATATGACACCAGATATCTGCGCTCAGCTTCTGCTCCTGCTGTTACACTTTATGCCACAAAACAGCAGGGACACCGGTAATCTCTTTTCTCTGCTGTTTGCATACAGTTGGCAAGGATTCTTTGCACTCCTGTGTTCCTATTTTCATCAGAGCAGCAATCACAAAGAAGTCAGAAGTGTATTATGTGAAGTGAGAAAACAACAGAATTGAAGGGCCAGTATATGAGTATTAAGTATGTAATTATACGTTTCCCCCTTCTGGCCAAACAGAACTGTTTGCAGAACTCACACTGATTACTGAAGTCTGAAGGACTCCAGGTGCACTGACTCAAACAGTTCTTAAAGTATTCTGAGACACCACCACTTTTTATTTACATTGAGACCAAAGCAGCTGTGTTGTTTGCTGAAGGAAATAAAGACTTATTTTTTTCCCCAATTGGTGTTGCTGAGAACTTTACCTGCACATATGATTTCCACCTTATTGCAGACAACCTCAGCTCTCTCCTGTAATAAAAAATATATATTATTATTCCTCCCCTTATTGTGAAGGCAGGTGCAGACATAAAAGACAATGCTTTTCAAATGTACGCATTTACTGGGCAAAATAAGAAAAGCACTTACATGTAAAACATATTTATTTTCATGTGAAAATTTAAAACAAAATCATGAACATTTAGTATGAGAGCAATAATCGGTCTGTTAGTGTTCATCTTTGGTCGCTGCCTGCATTTGATTTTAAAGCCTTTTTATTGTCTAATAAGGATGATGATGATGTCAATATCACTGTGTATCCCTAGTTGTGTCGTCTATCAAACAGATTTATAGTGATATCGATAGTTTTTGTTACATATAATCTACATGACTGAGAATCATAACAGCAATTACTAAATATCAGTTAATTTTTCATTCAGTTAACTAATAATTCTTGTGTTGTTCTGTTGGTGTCAGACGTCATAATGAGGAGTCATTTGACTTGGATTCAGTCATGACGTAGTGTAAAAGCAAATTTGGATTATTATTAATAACAATGATAATAATTTAATACATTTTATTTGTATAGCGCTTTTCAAGACACTCAAAGTCACTTTACAGGGCACAAGATAAAAACAGAAACAAACAAGTTGAATAAAAAGCAGATAAAAAAAGCAGGTATAGAAAGCAGGTATATAAAAATGTTAAATAAAACCTGTTTTTAAAAAAATTCAAAAGGGATGTGGCTTTTGCAACAGTTTCTTAATAAATGAGGATGGTCACAAAGTTTTGCACGCCTGTATATGAACCCTTTAGTCGTGGAGTTTAGTGACATTTTGCTCCTGGCTGAATCCTCTGACGTTCACTGTTTTTATATTTATAAACTAAAAGCTGGGTGTATTGTTCTCCTCAGCCTGTTTACTTTGACAAAACAAAGCAGAGTTATGCATAGTTCAGCGGTTTATACCACAGTAGCTCATTATAGCCATTGTCTGTAAACATGCTGGTTTGACAATAGCAGCATTATAATGTAAAGCCAAAGTAATCTGCAAATATTGTGACGGTAAGTCTGTGAATATAAGAAGCAGAAGTCTGTATCTACAGATCCATGTAGCGCTGCTCTATGTGTAAGTATATACAGTGTGTGTGTGTGTACAGTATGTATCTGCAGGGTGGCTGCTCCTGTTGCTGCCCTCTCTGACCTTCCTCACTGGTGCGTAGATGCTGATACTGCTCAGGAATTTGCCTTTAACCCCAGTGTTTCCAAACCTTTCACAGGCAGACAAGCTTCTAATTAAAGCATCGTTAATGACTCCACTGTTCCGGATGACCCATTGAAGGCCTCACTAGATGAGATACAGTCGCTGCTATCTGACACTGGATGAAAATGTGCAGTGACTTGCTTCTGCATACACACTACACTGGAAAAAATAGCCATCTGAAGGGTAGATAAACATGGTAAGATATACTATTGTGTCCTATATTGTTACTCATTTTGGCATTTGTAAAAATATGCAAAAGGGTTAATATAACTTAAATTGCAGTCAAGGTATATTTGTTTGAAAAAATACCAGCAACTAAGATGTTGTATTTTGATTCACTATAACTCCAACATTTGGGATTATTTAACTGACAAGTGAAATCACTGTTAGAGGTGATGATTTTTTGCAGTGCATGGCTCACAATAAACAATACACTTGTTTCATTCCAGGAGAAACTAATAGTTGGTCCTGTGGGGTGGAACGAATTGGCAGCCTTGCGTCCCGACTACACAAAAGTCTATCAGAGGGCCGAGCCATCAACGCTGCAGCCTCCCAACCGGCGCTTCGGTTTATTGCTTGTCATTCACCCAAACACAGATTATGGAGATAATATTGCATGACCTTAACAAACAAGTCCATACTAGCAGAGTGATGCTCGCCCTTCACTCACTCCTTCTCATTGTACTTTCTTCTGTATGTCCAGAATTATGATTACAGCAGTACGCCATTACACAGAAAACCTGGAAACTTGCAGAGTCCAGGCACGTAGCCTGGAAGTTATCAGAAAGTATTTTGGGAAATGCTTGCTAACAGCAATGGAGCTACACAAAGCAGACAAAGAGAAAGTGGGTCCAACAAACATGTAACAATGACACCTTGTGAATATTACGTGCATCCTGACAACGAGAGCTTCCTCACAGTCTTGCAGAGATGTTCGCGCCCTGTTTTCATTACCTGAGCTCTTCTTGGCCAGTGTTTGCTGTGCATCGGCAGCCAACACCATCCGTGGTGCTGTTGTGACAGAAAAAAAACACTGCTTTGATTTACTGTGAGCTGTGATCCAGGAGTTCAGTTTAGATAACAGCAGTTTTGATGATGCAGGCAGTAATAACTGGTATTACACTCACTCGCTGCTTTGGGTTATGAGTGTCAGTTTCTATTAACGGTTATCATTATATAACCAGATGAACTGAGTGTTCCAGTTGTGCCTGTCCAAACACAGACAACAACAACAGAAAAGAACACAACAACCTAACAACCTTCACATTATTTTATAGTTATTTAATATAGGCTAGTAGCAGAATACATGAGTCAAAGTAACCTCCACGTATAAACTGGAGCACTGAGTAAATAGTGTGTAGGAGCAGCAGACTCGGTGCTGATGTCTGTGTGTGTAACAACCAGCTGACTCCTACGTTGTTATTGTCTTGTGCAAACTTTACATTTTCAGAATTTTTACTCACTACTTTCAATTAAACATGAAGTCATCTAGAGTTGGAAGAGCTCTGTGCTTGGAGCAAAGTAAGCCCCTTTTTAGTTTAACTGTATTTGCATGGTTTGTTTTTAAATGTAGCTATTTTTTCATTTTTATTTTTTTTCCTACTATTTTTTATTTTTTCTAACAATCCTGACTAAAATATGCTATTTCTGATCATTTTTATGATTCTATTAGATTTTTGAAAATCATTTTGCAACCCCTCCTTGGTGTCTCACATCCCTACTATGAAACCACTTTACTTGAAAAATTATGAAAAAAAGTAAATGTTATACCTAAAATGCAGCCCTCCTCCTTCAGATCCTCCTACTCTGAGAGTCCTCTCTTTGTCCCAATGCCACCACATCCTGTCCACACTGTGGACTTTGCTGCTCTGTACACTCTCATACGTGATCTTGGTGAGACGTTCTGTCATTAGCTGAAGTCTCCTCTCGCCGGTTAGATTTTGTAGAGCCTGAAAGCTGAGCCAAGAATAGGTGCTGAAGTCTAGTTTCCTCTCAGATCACTTGATTTATAATAAGCTGGAAGGTTAGGATGGAAGTTTTGCCCTATGAGACCAAAAAAACAACAAAAAACTGCCTACTTCAGCTTTAACGCTTGAGAAAACAAAAATGGAGGACCCTCACTCAGCTGGAGACGGATGGTGATTATACTTCTCTGGCCATAGTTCAGAAAACAAAAATCTAGCAACAGATGAAAATATCAGCATTGATTAAGGTTGATATACACTAATGTATGCCTGGTATAAATACTACACTATATTAATTCCATATATTTTTTCATGAACTGCAGTTTAACACAAATGGTATTTTGATAAACAAATGGTAATTTTAATGTGAGCAGCAGATGATTGTAGGTTATTACTCACCAGCACATATGGCCTTCATGTTAATGTGTTGAGCCGCCTTAACTGGAGGAGTAGCAGGAAGTGCTGCACTGTCTGGACTTCTAAACTGCTTTCCAGTGATCAGACACTGTTCTCTCTTTCTGTCTCTGTGTCTGCATGCTGTCACTAGTCCTGGAGTTCTTTAGTCCTTTGGGACTAGACTTCTCTCACATTGTTGACAGCTGTACTCCCATAAACTGACAAAATGTGTCAGCACAAAGAAATGTTGTTTATCAGAGTTGATCGAAACAAACAAGCTGCAGCTTTCTGATGGCAGACATTTGCACCGAGTGGCTTCCTGTCAAAGCACAACACAAGGCTTTCATATGAGACAGTCAGGGGACAGGTGGTGCCCAAAAACCTACACGTTACCCTGTCATAACCCTATACAACATGTTTACATATTTGTGTTCGGATTAACCAGAAATGTTAAGGCAAAAATGTAGGAGGAAAGCAGATATAATGAAGCACTCACATTACTAATCAAAAAATGAAAAAATGCAGATGTTTATATTTCTGGACAAAGTAGTGAACCAATTAAGCCTTAACTCATTGAAATACTTGGGTATTTAAAATGTTTAACCCTGGAGTGTTATTGGTGGATATAAGAGGACATTTTTCCTTTTTTGGTTTTTAAAAAAAAAAAAATCAAATTAGGTTGCAAATCAAAGTCAAAGCAGTAACTGTATATGATTCCTCACCACATATGGTTAAAAAGGTTAAAAAAAAAAAAAAAAAAAATCAAAATAATATGTGGATAAATTATTGTAAAAAAAATAAAGAAAGAAAAATAAAACACAAATAAAGATGAAGGAATATTTTCTTCCAAATCACCAGTCAAAGGTAGAGAACTTACGACACTCATGTCTAAATATCACTTTGGCTCACTCATGATTGGCCAGAGGCCACAGTGACTGTGTTGTGATGTAGCCTGACCTTCGTTGATTGAAGTCACGTCATTCTGCCCCCTTGCCCTTTTTAAAGCCTGCAGAAGTTACCATATGGTTCCTTGCCCAATACAGGGTTAAAAATGGGGTTTGGATTCAGCTCTCTGGAAACGGTGGACCACCTACATGATTGACATCAACATTCACAGAAAAAAACTAAAACCAACCACCCACCACTGAGAAGAGAAAAACTCATTAACATCCAACCTGATGTTTTGTCTCCTTTAAGTGAAACACCCATGAGCAAGGCATTGATCTCCACTGGGGCGGATGACAGAGGACAGCAGTACCCGTCAGCTCCTTGATGGGTGTTCCTGGAGCTGTTTGACACTCCATCCACCCTGCAGATACTCCCCCAGGTCGGTGCTGTGTTCTCTGCTGACACGTCTGATTAAACAAGGGTTAAATTTTTTTGTTATGGGTTGGTTTTAGTGAGAGGAGCAGGAGCAGGTGGTGGGAAACTGGTGAAGCTTCTACACCTTCAGGGGCATTCCAGTCTTAATTCACACAACCTAGAGGACGGCTGATAGTTTTGTGACCTCCGAGCACGTACACACAGTGTCTATCTAATGGAACACTAGTGGCGTGTGAGGTGTTGGTAATGCTGTCTCTCAAAGTGACTGTCAGAAGTCTAAAACAAATACTTTCTTCTGCTAAAATAAAACTGATCTGATTGGTTGCCTGGAAGACCTGACTTCTAGGGAAAAGAACCATGAAAACTATGTACACAAACTCAGTGTTAATGCAGAATCTTTTAATACTAAGTACAATACAGAAAATCAGTGGTAAACAAAGAAAAGACCTTGTCCTTGTTTGTGCCCTTGCTTTTTTTGTCAGGCAGGAAGAAGTGAGAGAGAGCGATGCATGACACAAGTTTTAAGACAGAAAAATCATTCTAGTCTCAAGAAAAGAGACACTGATCATTTTCAGCTGATGACAGTGATGGTGCAGAGGGGTCATTCAGAAGGCTTTTAAAGTGCAGAGGATGCTCCGTAGGGACCACAATGCACTGCGAGTCAGCAAGTTCCTTTAACTTTCTTCAAGTATGATACAGCTCCAAACTCTGAAGAATCAAACAGTGAAAATCTACATTCAGTCAAGATGCCTTTGTCATGACAATTTCTTCAGACATCTTTAAAATAGTCTACATCCAACTCAAGAAAGAGCTTCCGACAGACTGGGGAAACACGCCCTTTAGTTTCCGAAGACATTAAAACAGACAAAATCCCTAAGTAGTGATGTGTTATAGATGGAGTTTGAAATGAGAGAAACTAGGTGCCCAGGAAAGTTATGTCCACATGTGCAGTGTTTGTGTGGTTTAGGAGTGAACCTTTGGTCCTTTTCACTTGGTTTCAGAGAGCTTCGCCAGGCTGGTTTGGCGGAAGGCCGCTCGGTCCCTCATTTCCAAAACACAGTCTCTTACCATCTCTGCAAACATGGAGGGCCAGAGCTTGTGTAAAGCCTCGCCCTTCAGATTGGTATCTGATGCTCTTTGAACCAGCTCCTGGAGGTACTGCTCTATCATGGCAGCACGCTCCGACGACTCCACAGTGCCCTCCTGTGAGGACAAACAGAGAATATTGTTCATGCTGATTTCATTTTACTTTTATAGCAGCAAGAAAAATGATGTGAAATATTTGGAATCAACTGGTGTTCTGAGTCATCTTAATCGAGTCACAAGTATAGACAGACACAATGCCCTTCAGCCAGTAACACACAAATAATCAGAATCCGTTGTGTCTTTATGAAATGCACCGTTTAAATATTCACGGGAGTAAATCCTTGGGTTTAACAACTGGTCAGAAGAAAAAGTTCAGGAGGAAATTTCGAACCATTCTTCCTTAAAACTGCCTCAGCTCAGACACATTTTAGGTGTTTCTGGAGTGAACAGCTCTCTTGAAGCTTTTCTACAGCATCTTTGTTGGGTTATGTGTCTGGGATCTGACTGGGCAACTCCAAAAGAGAAGTGATTCTGTTAGTTGTTTTCGCTTGGAGACAATGAACTGCGGCAGACTTCTACGGACATTATCTTGTGATACTTCTTGTGATAAAACTGTGAATTCATTTTGCCCTTCATGGTTTGAGTCTACACACACTTTTCTGTTGGTGGTGCATGATGGAGTGGAAATCATTAAATCTGCAGTGATTTTTTTTGATGGAGAGCAGCAGATTCCTCTGTGGTGTCCCACCATCAACACCATGTCTGTTCAATGATTTATGTGTAGTAGACTAATGAGCATAGATGTTAACTAATCCAATGACTCTTTTAAGCCTTTACCTCTAACTTTGGGCTTCTTTTTGCGCATTCTGCATTGGGGCAACAGAGGTTGCATACATACCATGATACGGTAGAAGCTACAACAAGCTTCTATAACAAGGACACTACCTGGTCATAGTATAAATTCAATGCTGGTGTTGGTTTTTATTTAAGGATTAACATAACATCTGTAATGTTATGTAGTCGTGTAGTCGTGTATGTAGGTGGCCTGAACAGGGGCACAAAAGCAAACGTAAAGCCAAAACAGATGCTGGCGCCGGATCTGCACAAACATGTCAGATGCACTCCTCCATCCTCAGTAAATGGACTCTAGTTTGTGCCTAAATAAAACAGGATGAAACTGCATTAGTGCTCCCACCAGCTTTCTGCAGAGAAAAAACCGAAGAGGCTATAGAAGCTATAGAAGTGAGCTTCTGAGCTGCTGAGTGGGCTGTTATCCCAAATCCCATTTATTTGTTATTGTGGAATTTAAGAGTGAGTAAGGAGTAAAGATTTAGGTAATATTCCAGACTAAGAGTAAGCTCAAGTGTAGTCCTGTAAGCTGTAGTTGGTTGAGGAAAGTGGTTTTAAGATCCCAGAAATCCCTGTTAAATCTTCTGGATGTAATGTGGACTTTACAGTACATGTCATGTCAGCCAATACAGTTTCTTGTAAAACTAGTGGGATTGATTTCATGACACGTTTTGAAGATCTCCTACTTCAGTTTTGCAAAGGACATAGCAGAGTTCTGTCTTCTTGAGCCTTGCAGATAATAAGCAAGTGATTTGTACTCATAAAACAGCAGTACAATGTATTTTGTGCAATAGTTCTTAGGAAAATGTCACTAGAAATCACAGTATAGTTGAAAGTGGAATAATAGGCAGTGTTACCATGGTGAATTCTGTCCAACCTTTGTGATGACAGCTGCCAACATGCTAACGGCTCTAAGACCTGCTGTCACACACTTACATTTCTTATTGTTATGGGATTGGTTTTGAATGGTGCAGCAATGTGTTAATGGAATTAATGACACCAGAACATGGTTCCTTTTCAAGTCGCCACATGTGTTCTTTAAGTCGTCTTTTAACACCAGATTCCAGCTTCTATGTGAAAGCTATACAATAAAAAGGTTGAAGCACAGTGGGTGCTACTGTGCAACTCCACAAGGTCTTGCTGGCTATTAGTAGACAGTTAATGCATGGCTCATGAAGCAATCAAACTCAGACTGACGCATTTTTCTCAAATCATTGTGGTGTTGTGAAACTACTGTGAATAAACCAGAACTAACCTCAGGGCTCTCTGCACTACAGTCTCTGCTTGGGTAGTTGAACAACGCTCTGCTCAGGCCTTCACCCAGAAGCTTCCCATTATCTCGCAGCTCCTCTGGACTCAGTCCTGCCCTCCGGCCACGCCCTTCCAGCAGGAATTGCAGCTGCCGCTTCCTTCAGGTTGAAGAAGGAAAAGAGAGATGAGTGAGTGAAGAAACATGCAGACACCTGGGGAGAAACAGTGGCCACAAGTGAGTAACACACAAAGTAATGAAAGTATAGTCATACGTCCATCAAATAGAGCATCCATCTCATTTTTTGAGAAACAAGAAAAATGGCCCTCCTTGTAAAATCAGTTAGAACTGACAGCAGATACAGCTTAGTCAGGATTAAATACTTTGCAAAACACCATAATTTATGAGATGACAGTGTTTTAATTTCATTCTTACCACACAGCAGCAGGGTGTGTACAAAGCAGTAGAGGATTTTAAAAGTGATGTAAATTATGTCAAATGTTGCTGTTCATTAGTAAAAAATCTCATGTGATACACAACTGCACCAACATGTTCCACAGGCCAGTGCCAGGATGCTGAAATAGTCTTTTCAGAGCAGGCTGGAGGCAAACATTCCATATGAGATAAGACAGCTGTGTAGTTTGTACAGCGTGTGTGTGTGTGTGTGTGTGTGTGGGTGTGTATGCCAAACTGCATCAGTCGTACATCACGCTGGCTAACAAGGTAAGACAAGCTTAAGGAAGCCAGACTTGTGTGTGTGTGTGTGTGGTTTGCTGTGTGGAGCAGGTTTATTTTGGTGCAATACTTGAACCTGTCAGTGACAATCACATCAGCATCAGAAAAGAAGTGTATTCATTTAAGAAACTCTATTAATTAAATGTATTTGTGTATAAAACTTCTTTGAAAAAAACAGTAGTTATGATGAGCAAAATCCAGCTGAGTGAAAATGTTTCTTTGTCCAAAAGTCAACATGACACTTTGATTTGAGTTTTGCAAACACAGAGCAGATGAGCATCTGCCTAAAGGTCCTGCAGTAAAGTTTCATTTTGCAAGATTCAAGATTTTTATGCAGCAACAGCATTATGCATCACAGCAGGTCAATTCAGTTTCACAAGAAAACAGCTTTCTTTTGAAAAAGACCGTTTGAGATCAAATCTGTAAAGTAGAAGAGAAGTCGTCTCCAGGGGAAAAAGGTCAAGAGATCAGCTGAGGCTGAAATCAGAAGGTCTCAACAGCCATTGCATGTGTGCCAACCTAATAAACATTTTCCAATAAAAACATTTTTAAAAAGTTAAAATGCTTTCGGCCTTTCTCTCTCCCACAACTTGTCAACATTGTCAAATTGTAAATAAACAGCTGATGAAGCAAAAGAATCACAAACTACATCATCCTACTCATGCAGCCTCATGTTGTGATGAATCAGAATGCACTTGCTGGTAGCATAGTGGCTGCGTATTGTACATCTATGCTAGATGAGATGGACGTAAAGCAAGGGAATGAGGGAGGATTTTACTACACTTCATAAAAAATAAAAAATAAATAAATTCAGCTTGATTGGTGGCAGCTATCTCATGTAGGATTTTGCATGGAATTTGGAAATTAACCAGATTAGTTTAGCAACATTAATTGGCCTAAAGCTCAGTTTTAGAGGCGACTGTGTCCATAGCAAAATGCAAACTAAAATCCTGTTAGTAGTTACATGCAACATGAACAGCATCACATGTGGATCAGACTGAATAGTTTAGATTCACTTTATCCAAAGTGAGATGCTACATGTGTGGCGTTTACAGTGTCCGGGCAGTTCTGTTAGTGTTCCTTATATTGCAAGACACAGTGAACAATGCCAAACAAAAATTAGAAAGAATTTAATGTAACAAGATCATAAGCGTTCCAAAGGTTATGTTAAGGGATGCCTGTGACACATTTTTAGCCAAGCAAAGGGTCAAATTGCAGCCGTAAGAAACATAACAACCAGGACATCTTACAGTATCAGAATCCTCAAACCCTGGGAATATTATGGCCTTACTCTACTCTCTGACCCCTGCAGGAAAAATGACACCTCAGTAGTGTTTCATGTCAACCCCACAATCCCCTCAACAACACAAGAGCAAACAAAAAAAAACACTGTGGGAAGATGAACCCAAAAAGTTTTCAAGGCCATTTTTCAGTGCTAAGTATTTAACTTTATACATGAAATACAGTCTACAGCAGTAAGGGTTTCAAAAATAAGAAGTCTAACAGCATCTTCTGCTGTAACAAACAGACACAACTGACTAAAGGGGTGAAGATTCTGCATGCAGATAACAGTTATTAGGACTTCAGTGCTGATATGAAAATAATCTTTGGCCTTGGGCTGTTGTGTATTATCGCTCCATAACAGGACGTGTATGAATCAGGAGTGAGATGCAGCAGAGAGCCAATGTTCTAAAGTTTACGAGTTTATTTTCAGCACGATTCTGAAAGTGCAACTGAGGACACAGAGGCAACCTAAATTCATTACTAGGCTCACATGTAGCACTGCTTTACTCCTCAGCAGCATTTTAAGGATTTTGCTTGTTTTTTTTTTTTTTATGAAAGATGCATTTGCTGATTCTGCACCACCAAAACCTACATTCACTTATGCACATTACCATCACTGTCTTCGACTTACAGAAAAAAATGGATGTCTCTACGAGGGAAACTTATTTCCTTAATTGTGGTGATAGCAATACAAATTGAATGTTAGCAACAGTGTAAGGTCAGATGATTCAACCTGACAGTTTCCCACAAAGAATAGTAATACAGGTTGCAGCTTTGCTTTTTGCCTGTCATTACTTCGTTTTTGCCCTTAAGTAAGAAGCTCTTTAGAAATATTCTTGTGCGTGACAAGTTCAGGAGATTTTTTGCTTTGCAAGGATGTTTTTCATTGACCCAGAGTGACAGACCTCAAGAGTTTTTTGGCTGGGGAGAGAGAGGAATGTTTGTGTCGAACTGCCAAGTACCCACCCTTACCCTCAGACACATAGTCTAATTCCCCTGGCTCCTTGGTGCCAGGCTCTGTCTCACTGTTTCACACAAACCTGCAGGCATACACACACACACACACACACACACCTACACACACACACACACAAATGTATACACAGAAAACTCTATGCGCAGGCATGCACACACAAGTGCAGAAGCCTACACACTCAGAAGCTGTATTTCGCATATTTATGTTGAAGAATCCACACATTCTTGACATATTTAAACAAACAGAATACATGGTCCGAGACACAGCACACACACACCTGTCGTTAAAGTGGAGTTAAAGTGATGTTGTGATAAAGTGTCTGAGATCAGATTCTCACCTGGACTCCTCCAGCAGCAGGAGGAGACGGCAACGAGGAGTTTCAGTTGCTGCTATGTGACCCAGCGTTCCAAACACACGCTCTGCAGCAATCACATCATTCATGGTCACCTAAGGTCGAAACACAAACATGCATTAACATACACACAGCACAAGATACTTAAGTGATTGGCCTCTCCCTGTGTAAACACACAAGCAAGACTTGCATCTTTGCACAAGGTTGTACAGTTTTGACGCACATATACCGGATACAAGTTGGATGAGACAAGAACGGCAGCTGACACAATGAAAACAAGCAGCAGGTGTAAACTGATGTACAGATCATTTATCAAATGAAGTCTAAGAGAATGTAGAGGCAATATCCTCAGGTAGGACATTCCAGGAAACACACATCTATCATTTAAGACTAACAACAGTAAAGGAATAGTTTGGAAATTTAAGAAGTACACTTCTTCAGTTTTTGCTGGAAACATCAGATGAGAAAATCATCAGTTTAATAAATGTGAAACTAAAGCCACCAGTTAGCTTGGCAAGAAAATGGGAACATCTCACCTGATTCTATGTGTTGCTAACAAAATCCAGCTACCAGCACAGCTATGCACACTTTTGGTCTTATTTGTTTTTTCCAAACAAAGACAGGAGTGTGAAAACAACAATTTGCTGTTTTAAGTGGGAGGTTTGTGTCAGATTTTTTCTTGACCGTTGACCACACAGACTAAAGAAAACAAGATATAACATGTACATTTTTTGATCCTCAGAGGTGCCAATAGAAGGATTTTTTTTTTAATTGTATAGCTTTTTCCCTGCTTCCAGTCTCTGTGATAAGCTAACCTGCTGCTATAGCCTTATAGTTAATAGTTTCAAGTGAGGTATCAATCTTGTCATGAAATTTCTTCCAGCGTGCAAGTTAGCATTAAAATTCATAATATTCTTTTTCAGCTTTAAATTTGCACATTTACAATATTTTATTTTGAATATAGTACAAAAAACTAATTCTGTTTTCTTGTATGTAAGAAATAATATATTTGATACCACAGAATTATACGCAAAATTTGTCAAAACATTTATGGGCAACAAAGGCAAAACAACTGACCACCTACAGTACATACAGCAAGAGGTCTGCATCAAAACATGAGCTGCTTCTCACCTCCTGGCCATTGATCCGCTGCAGGTTGAAGTGGTAGAGGCGGTAGATGACAAAGGAGCGCCACAGAGTCAGACTGACCACTGGGTTGCCTTCTGGGTGGATGGTCAGCTGGTCCAGACGCCTCACCTGAGCCAGGGCCGCCAGCTGTGGCAGGCGGCTGATGTTGGTTTCCAGGAAGATCAGGTGCTACAGAAAAAGTAATAGGTTGGTCTCAGGCAGAACTTTAACTGGATATACAGTATTATTACGCCTGTAACTAGCTTAATTGATTATGGCAAGGACTTGTGGGGGATCAGAGGGGATCATGCTTCTCTTGGACAAATAAGCTTTAGAAAAACTGCAAGAAGCTTTGAATAAAAAAAAAAATCACTAAATTATATGATACATAAGCAACATTTTTCATTCATCTGATTTTCTTTGTTTGCACTGCCCTTGCTCTTGGTTTCTCTGCATGGAGCAAGAAAACACTCTGCCTACAGAACCACATCTCTCCTGATTAGCCCTGCCTCTGTGCACATCAGTACATTTTATGCCCAGGAGCAGGAACACCTCTGAGGCTGCTTTGAGTGCAGCCAAATTAGAGGAGATACATATTTCAGATCCTTCAGGCCCTAGCCCCACTCCTCATCCTAACCACTGACTACTAAACCAACTCTCTGGTGTCAGTGCTCTCTTTACGACAACTTTGTAATGATGCCAAATTAGGTTGGGAAAGTAAAATGCCAAAGGAAATTGGTGTTTTTGTGCAGGAGGTTCAGAGTTGCAACTGAATATCCGGCACTTATAATTATCTGTCAGGTTCAGATGATGTTAGATTTGTTGGAAAAGTGTAATTTCGGTTATGCCGTGCTCTAGTTCTAGTAAATTTAATTTAATTTGTCCTTTATAACAAGAATTTACCAAAAAAGGATTTTTAATCAATTTAGTCAAAGCAAAAACAGATTTCTACAAACTAATGCAATCAGATTAAAAATATAAAATGCAAAATAAGTGAATTCGTAAGTATTAACCCCCTTTAAGTCAGTATTTAGTAGATGCCCCTTTGGCTGCAATTTAACTCACGCTTGTGTGGATAGCTTTCAGTAAGCCTTGCCCAGCCAGACATTGCAATTTACCCATTTCTTTCTTACAAAGTTGCTCATGCTCTGTGAAGTTGCACACTGAGCGGCCCCTGTCAAATCCAGTTACAAATTCTGACCACTCCACAACATTCACCTTGTTGTCTTTGAACCATTTCTGTGAAGCTTTGGCTGTATGCTTTAGATCATTGTTCTGCTGGAAGATAAATCTTCCCCACATCGCAGTTCTATTGCAGGCTGCATTAGGTCGACACTCAAGATTCTACCTGTACCTTGTTGCATACCCTCTACCTTTACAAGCCTTCCAGGGCCTGCTGCTGAGCAGCATCCCCACATCATGGTGCTACCACCACCATGCTTCACAGGAGGAATGGTGCATTTGTAATGAAATCTTCTTCCAGTTGATTTCAGAGTCTCTTCTGGTCAACTCTCGTCAAGATTCAACATGAGCTGAAAACATTTTTTTTTTTTTTTTTCAACAGTGACTTTCTCTTTGCCACTCTCCAATAAAGCTTAGACTGGTCAAGAACAGATGGCAGTTGCTGTGTGCACAGTCTCTCCCATCACAGCTGAGTAAGTTTTTCAATCCTTCAGAGGAGTCATAGGTGTCTTGGTGGCCTTGCTGACTAGTCTCTTTCTTGCACAGTCACTAAGTTTTTTAAGATGGCCTGCTCTAGGCAGATTTACACATGTGCCATATCCTTCTATTTCTTAATGATGGATTTAACTGTACTCCGAAGGATATTCGGTGACTTTGGAATTTTGTTGTATCCATCCCTTAAGTTATGCTTCTCAATAACCGTTGAACAGAGTTTCTAGGAGTGTTCTTTTGTCTTCATGGTATAGTTATAGCCAGGAGTACGAATTTACCAGTGACTGGATCTTCCAGATACAGGTGTCTTTATAGTACAGTCAATTGAGATACATTTACTGCACTAAGATTATCTCCATTTCACTAATTTAGAAGAAGTCAGAAGTCAGAGGAAGTCACACAGACTTCTAGCACCAGTTGGCTGAACCTGTGTTGAATTAGGTGAGTTACTTTAAAGGGGGTGAATAGTTAAAATGGAAATGACTTATTTTGCATTTATATTTCTTATTTAATTAATATTACTTTGTTGAAACTTGTCATTGCAGTTTGGTGTTAAAATGACATTCAGCATTTGCTTCAACCACATGTGTAGCTTAAATTAAAAATGCACGCTATTTTTTTTATTTTTTCCCCTTGAGGAATTTATGTCAACACTGCAAGGCCCATTAAGGTATATGGACTTACCGACAGATTTGGGAACTTGACCCTTATTCGCGGCAGTGTTGGTACAATGGCGTCAAAGTTGATGTAGCGGAAGGTTATTACAGTGACAGCACCAGCGGTCTGAACACCCCAGCCCCTCTCCAGGGCCTCCAGGGCTCCGAGTCCGAATAAACGCAAGGTGTCTCCATCCAGCTCCGCCAGGTGACTGTCAGACAAGGACAAGCTCTGAACACTGCCGCTTCCTGCCTCCACAAGCCTGCAAAGTACACACAAATACACACAAAAACACTCCTTGTAAGTCAGTCTTGATATGCTGAGTGCACATAATTTGTTGCCTTGTGAAACTTGAAGAAGGTCGGCGAGCCAAAAGTACTTTGCCTACATTTGCCTGAAAACTCAGGCATTGTGCTAAGAGAAGGAAGAGGCAAGAGAACACTCGCTAGTCTAGTCAATGTCCCATTTGTGTTGCCCAATTGCTTTCTATTCTACTACAAGACAGCTGAAGTGCCCTTCCCTGATAAGAGAGTCGTGAGAGTGGAGAATCTGGGCGAGTCTCAAGGAGACATAATCTCTGTGCCCGAGCCCATGTGCTCAGCCTTTTGGGTCTGCTGACACTCAGGGGACTTTTCAGCATAGCAGGGCATCAGATGGCCACTGGCTGCACGCTACACAACACTGATCATTTTGAGTTCAGCCCGCCAACAAACTAATCACCCCTATTCATATTTCACACCCACACAATCACACTGCAACAGAAAGACACAGTGGTTAGAGGACTAATCCTTTGATTAGAGAAGTCTAATCCAAAATTCTTGTTGAGACCAATTTTTAGGAAGAGCGTGTTTGAGTTGCAAGGTGAAAAAAAAAAAAAAACAAGAATCAAGGGCAGAGGACCAGAAGACACGGTGTAAATATAGAGGTACGTAAAGTACATACTGTAGGGAAACAATAGGCACTGCAGGGCTGGCCCTCCAGAGATTGTACGTGTCTATACTGCAGAGAAGTTTCCGCTCTTAAATGAGTAGCAAAAGGGTGATCAAAGACAAATAAATTGGATTATGAAAATGAGAAATGTGCTTCTGCGGATTGGAATCCCCATCACATAAATAGAAGAACCAAGTAAAGGAAAAACATCAGAGGAAAAGACGTTATGCATGCAAATCTACTTTTCAGTGTTAATAAAAACAGGCTCTGCATATACTGATGTTCATGGATCAAGTGCACAGACACTCTTATAATTTACTTTTGTCCTGAATGTTAAAAAAAAAAAAATCTTAACAAAAACATTAAACATAATTCCTTGGAAGAATAAAATATTGTGTTGAAACTTTTATTATAAATGGTTTATGTGAACCAATCCAATCATATTTAAAGGTGATGGTTGCTCATAGTGTAGTCATAATGTTATAGTGTTGAACAGGGCACAGCGCTAACATTTTTTAGTACTGATAATCAGCATACAATCAGAAAATAGTAAGAAATGTCCATCATAATTTCTTAATGTCCAAGGGGTGTCTTCAAATTACTTTTTTTTTTTGCTCAGTCATAGTATAAAACTCAAAGTTATTTAATTTGCTATTAGATAAGGCAAAGAAAACTTGAATCCTTAGTTTGGATGAGCTAGACATTTTTTCTTAAAAACAGATTAAATTATTAAAACTCTAACAAGAGAAATGCATTCCAGCAACTGTCTTGAAAAATGAAGATAGTGAGGATTGCTGATATGTGATGACTAACCAGGAATCGCAGTGAAATATATTTAAACTGCTGGAGGTGGAACGTGACATAACCTCAACACTGGGTTCTCAGTGGGCGATACTTGGGTCTCGAGTAACTTTAAATGATTCATTCTTGTGTACGAGATATATAAATGGTCAAAGTTCCTCAGGCCATGGCAAAGTGCAGGGCCAGATTAGAGCACAACTGTTAGGCCTTTAGGAAGCTTTCTGTGTGTGTGGTGTCTGAAAGAGTACAATGTTTGTGTGCCGTAGTAGAGGAAAGTCAGTGTGAAAATTCTTTCAGGTCTGCCTCACAGTTCAGTCAGTTGTAAATAAGTTAGTTTAAAACCATAAGTAGACATACAACACTTACCAGTAAACACAACAACCAAATTAATGATATTTCACAGCCTGACTGATGGTGAAGTCCCCCCTCAGTCATCGTCATTGTATCCAGATACCTTACTCCTATAATGCATAGCTAAGGTGATCCACCATACACCCTGTATGAAAACCATCCTTAATCAAATGTCAAGGGATGGTCATAGCATGGGAGATCCCAGGGAGGTAATGACAGATATTGATATAGTGCAGCAGAGCAATCCTGGCTGTCAGTTCTTTTCCAATGGCCAACCACTGAACTCCAACTAAAAAAATCCCCTGAAAACAAAGATGGCATTTCCCCAAAGACCATGATTACAACACATACATCTATAAAAGTGTTGACAGGATACTTTGAACAACACACAATCTTAGTAATTGCTCTGTCTACTTGGTACACTGCCACCCTCAGGAATGGACATGGACACTGACTGGTACACAAAATGTATAGAACAGCAGATTCTTGTGATTAATGCTGCCACAAAAGCAGGTATCAGTGTGTACATGTTTGAATCAGAACTTAAAATAAGAGTGTAGACAGCATTGAGTGTAAAAAAAAATCTCTACATGCCACCAAATGGAAACAGCACTGACTGAGAGTAGGTATGTTATTTTAAGTTTAAAAACCAGACCTGGTGGCAAAGAAATGTTAAAGTTGCAAAGTCCAAGTGTCCTGTTTAAAGCACACACATGGACAGAGACATGAAACTAGACGGGGAGGCACCAGACACTGAAAGGCACTATAAATGTGCAGGATATACCACGCCTCCAAAATGTAGGATTGCCAAAGGCAGTAAATCAGGGAGAGTTGGAGAGTGGTGCAGGAGATGGAGTGTAACATGTAGATAAGTCACGTAAAGAATGAAAGTAACTCCTGTGCAGCTGGAAGTGTGCCATCAACACACTCCACACACCATGTCACATATTGTTCCCCCATAATCACAGCTGAAAGGCTGCCAGGTGGCCTGAATGCCCTTGTGGAACCTACGAACAAATGATGAGAGAAGAAGAGATTAAGGCGGGGAAAATGGAGTGAAGAATCTGTCACAATTACAGGGATCCTGCTCTAGTCTATTAGACACTGCATTTAATTCAATTAGATCTATCTCACTTAATCCTACAGGACTTTTAAAAGGACATCTGTCATCGCTCAACAGCTTAATCCCCCCCAAAGACATAGCTTGAACACGTGTCTGCAATTGCTTAAATACTGTGAGGTAGACAGTGACGCATATGAAAAATTATTCTCCAGGCTGTCATTACAACATAGCATCCATCATTTCCCCCTATTCAAAAGTGAAAACAAGTGGTTGAGCTGCGTGCTGATTGGGTGCTGAGTCCCGCAGACTGTTAATGTAAAGTGTTCCTACAGTACTACAGTGGGTTGGTTTAGGATTTCATGTTTCATTCAAGGACCCTGCTAAACTTCTTTCTCACCATTGTTCAAGTATGCCGCTGATTTATGTGCCTGAAAACCCACCTGTTGAGGATCTTAGCACAGGTTTCTATTAAATGTCTGTATGAACAGTACAAAGGCCGTTCCATCTCCCCACATGGTGACCAACCCCACTATTGGATTTCAAGGTCATAACTCTTCTTCTGTCACGCATCCCTTCTTTTATCTCTCATGGGAAATGTGTCTAAATACATCTTAAATTGCTTTCAAATGGGTAAACTTGGGGCCGCATCACAGTCACACTTTGGCAGTCGCACAAGCTATTGTCCCATAAATTTTTATAGGAACACATTGACACTATCAAGCTAAAAGTGCTGTCAACATTCACTTCACCGTAATTTGTCACCAAATTGGGACTGCTAATGTCAACCAGAGATGACATCATGTGTTCTCCTTATATATAGAGACAAATGGTCCCTTCCAGCCAATGTATTCCACGTTCCATTTAAGGAAAACTAAATAAGTGAAACCCAAGCACACTCTAAAAAGTTGGCTGAGGCTCAGGCTGCCCTGGCAAGGCCTGTGAAATAGTGAGGGACGTGACTTTGAATAGCTATATTTCACAAAGAGCGTTGAACTTCTAAGTTCTCTGCAGCTTGAGCTAATTAAAACACTGATTGGTGCAGAATCCTTTTTCACCATTTTTCATCACATTTAACTACTGTATGTTTAGAAGGAGTACACTGTTGATTTGATACTGTAGTTCAGCATTTAGTTGTAATTGTCATTATCCCCTTTGTAGCTCATAAATGCTTTCGTTTAACCACAGTAAACATAAACAATATTTTTGAATCCTACCTTCCCTGTATCTAAACATTAAAGATGGAATTTTCAGAATTCCAACAATGCAAACGTTATACATTTAGTAACTGGAGAGGAAGGAATGAGACTAAAATGTCATATTTAGAAACCCTGTCATGTTAAACAAATCTTGCATAGCAACAGGTCAAACCATGAAGAAACGTTACTCTGTGTCAATTGTAAATAGACCACTAGTTGATGCAGTTTAAATCAGAGTTCTTACAAATGAACTGAACATTTTTTATTCATTTCCACATTTTCCAAAACTAGGGAATGTCAATGGACATTGTATGAACTTTTTAAAAGTTAAATCACATAAAGTTGTGTTTTACTTTGAAGCTGTCTCCAAAGTCTTTTTCAGATATGTGACACGGAACTTTTCTGATTTCATTGATCTGTTAAAGTGACAACATTTTGTCATTCTGACATAGGTCACTTTGATGTTAATGTTCCTCGCAGCTCCATTCAGTCATATCTGTATCTACGACACTGGTGGAAAGCATCACAGTGTGCACACAATATTTGTCATACACACAAGATTGGATAGTACAATGCATATTGATTCACTATCAACAAAAGACCAAATCTAAACTAATAAAAAACTTAGCAAACGGCCCAAATAACAGCCTAGTTTACTTAGGATTTTCTAAACATTGAACATTTCGTCCATGTGTGATGATATTCTAACTATTACGTTGCCAACAGAACAAAAACATCAATATCAGACAATGGTGAAAAATAATTTAACTGCAGCTGATAAATTATGACTCTTTGTGCGACGGTTCACCTGTCTAATATTAAAAAAGGTACACAGTGGGACTTGCCATTGGATCCTTACGGATTCTGTCTCAGTGTCAGAGATGATCTACAATTAAAGTAATCAATAAAGGTACCATTATTGTGTCATGTGTAAATATATGCAACTTGTGTTTTGGAGATGCTCATATGGATCCTGCTGCTCTTTTACAAACTCTGGGGAAAGACTCCTACGAACAGCTGGAACCTACAAACTAAACTTCAGCTTCTCAAAACTTGAATTACATTAATTATTGGTGAGTGGCATTAATCTAGCTTATTTCATTTTTATGGAGGTTTTCATTTATAATAGATGTTTGCAATTTAGACTTCTGTTCCCTGCAGCAGGCTTGGAGTTAAAGAAATAGAGTTCAGCCTCCAGTTTAAGAAAAAAATGCACGCACTTAAATCGAGTGGTTACCCTGTTCCCCTGGCTCACACAGAACTGATCCAGATGTGTGGATGTGCCAGGTCTAGACCTCAACCTAGCAGGGAAACCAAGTTTGACAATCTGGAGTAGCAGGATTATGGATGACCTGTAACAAACCATATACTGTCTTTTCACGGTGCATTAAAACAAAACTTCTCCTGCTGTTAGTATTTCCTGGGAATTGACAACCCCAAGGACCTTTTACGTGATGTCATGAAATAATAAAGTAAGAGCATCAACTCACAGACCTCAAAAAACTGAGACAAGTTCATCTATCATGTGCCCCTGCATGCTCTCTGTGGGGGAGGATGGTGTAATTTGTTGTAGCATGTGGTACTTCAGCAGCTATCTCAGGTAATCTGGACTACACTGTGTGGGCATTGTAGCCCTTCTGTAAACCCACACACTTTGAACAAAACAACTTTTAAATTTCCCACCTACTGTTTATATTTCCAGGCATTTTAAAGATTTTACCCTTTGACCTTTTAGTCAGATAATTTGCTTCTCTTTCAAGTTAGTGGTGATGGCTGGGTTTATACTCTACCTTGATGTGTTGTCATGCAATACTAGCCAAAGTAATACAACTCCAAAATCATAAGTGTGGCAGACTGAATCGCGTGACTCCCCTCCGTCACTCTAACCTGGTAAACCATGTGAATGAAGCTATAATGGACACTGTAAAGGAAAGCCATTGCCATTGAGGGATTTTGCTTCAGGGACATTTTCATATCCTGGTGCAGGAAGGAGAGGCCGTCTTTGAAACATGTAATAATAGCCCTCAACACAGCCCCCACTTTCATGTTAGCCCTCCCCCTCATAACTCGTCCAGACCTGGATCACAATCTGTGTAGGAGAGAATATCAGAGCTCTGTGTTCACATTAGACGGAGCACAGACCATTGATTCAGAGCCCTTTCAACAAAATGTTATAAACATTGGAAGGGCAAAATTGTCTTCAGACATCTTAGACATGTATATACCTGTTTTAGCAAAGAGCTCACAGAGCTCAAGCCCCTGATGTAAGTGCAGTGGTCACTGCATTGCTTAAGAATCTTCCAAGATCGGTTTGACACACCAGCTGTTGCAGGGACTGAATCTGTTACCAGGATGATCTCGCTACATTTTCTATCTAGGCCATTCTGTCAACCATAGTGAAGAAAAAAAGAGCAAAGCAGCTGCGAGAAACACTGCATACAAATATCAAAGACAGGAGCAGCCAGACAACAGCGTGGATGAAAGGTCTTTTGAGCAGATGTAGGTGGAACATGCACATTGTGACATTGTGAGATTCTATCAGGTACAGTGAGAGCCTCAGATGTAACAGACAATAGATCATTAGAGGTTTTTTGTCTTACTTGGGATCTCGTGGGCTGTTTGGACGACTGTTGGTACGGAGCCGGATCTCTGTTCCCCCTGATGGTCGCTCCGGTCCTGAACCTGGGCTTATCCGTCTGACAAATAAATAAACAAAAATCCTCAGCAACAAAACAAACCTTGTCACAACCTTCTTAGATGAAGAAAAAAAAAACAATCCAATAAAGCCAGACCATTTTGAAATAGCCAGAATCACACAAATAATAGTAGATCATATAGGCACTCCACTTTCTAATTTCAAACATACACATATTACAGGATGGACAAGAAGTTAATGCATCACACACATTACCTTTTTTTTGTTTGTTTTTTTTACAAAGAAATGCACACAATCGTCTCACTGTCCCACTTGCTTCTTCCTCTCTTTCTCCCACATGCATACCCACATTTTCTCTCCATCAGCTGTCAATTAAACCAGCAGGCTGCATTATTTTGATGTCTTGTCATGGTTGTCAGTTTTAGTATTATCTTCCTCCCTCCACTTTGTCAGTTTGTGTCTCACTGGTTGTTGTAAATCCCTTCAGAAAGCACTACCATAATTAAAGAACTTTGCAAATTACTCAAGGCTGAAGGAAATGTCATCAATTTTGAAGGTACTTTGAAGTAAAACAAAGTATAAGACACATTACATTTTGTCTTGATGTCGGTGATAGAAAGCAAGGGGATTACCAAAGTCATTACAGTTAATCCTGAGGGGGCATGTTTGTCTTTAAAAAAATTTAGCATCCAAATGTATGTAGATGATAGTGTGATTTTTTTTCTCCATGTAAGATCTAAAAAAACATGCAGTAGACAAACTGACAGATTGGTGAGCTGATTCATGCTTGACCTTCACCAGAAGCAAGAGTTTGCATGTATTCAACAGTGAGGAACAATAGTAGAGTTAATCCTTACTTGTGACATACTTTTACTATCTGTCCTTACAACTAACACAAGCCTTTCAAGTCAATCAGGTGATCAGCGATAGTAAGTTTAATCTGAATAATTTTAAGAGCATTAGGCTCCAGTTAAAACTGTCTCCTGCAAAGCTTTTTGTACACATTGAGATTATTCCAATCTGTCTTACTGCATTACAGTCTGGTCACAGGCAGGTGTGACTACACTAAACCCAGTGTGCTCCTGTGTAATCCTTAAAGGACTAGATCAAATGCTAAAGGATCATCATCACTACAACATCCTGAAAACAAGCAACTTTCTCAACTTTTCATTCTTTACTGATGCGTGCCTGATGTGTAAATGTATTCATGATCTCACACCGTCTCCTGTCAGAGGATGTATGGCCTATTCTGGCAGTGGTAGTGCTGGTAGCAGCATCTACTCAAGGCAACTGGTTCGTGCAGCTTTGGTCAATCTGCTTTCTCTCTTAAAGCAGCGGGAAAGTGGAATTTTATACCCACAAACATTGGAGACTCAGGATGCTTTGCAATGTTTAAACCAGCCTAAAGCTTTGGCTGAAGTCAGCACAAAAGTGTCACTACCAATTATTTCCTTGTGTTCACTGTATTTATCATATTGATTCTATTAATCAGCTCACATTTTGTGCTGTTCTATGTTGTGTAATTTTTGTACTCTGGCTGTTTTTTTCTCTACCTGCCCTGGGACAACAGATGTGAAATAGCTGTTAGCCAACTCGGGTTCCAATTATTTCTGTAACTGTGTGCCGTTCCTGCAAAAATAAACTATAAACTACAAAATACATTCCATGGCAATTCATCCAGTTTATCCATGTTGTTAAGATACTTTGAGTCTGCAACTGAATGGTAGACCGACCAACCAGACATATATCCCATCCCTGAAAACAAGCTACTACAAAGGCCAGTAGAAAATATATACAAATCTAAATCACACCAGATACACTTTTGAAGCCCCAATTCACTCTGGACCAGGAACACAAGGTCACACATATCACTGGTGTCATACCAACCAGTGATTGTTTTGCTTCAAAAATTGATCTTAACTTCCTGTAAATTTTGTGACTACCTCGGTTCATCTGGAGAAGGCTCCTGTGCAAGGCCATTGGTCTGGGCGGGGCTGTGAGCAGGACTGTTCTCTGGACTAACGTCTTCTTTGGCGCCATTCGTTGGTGGCAGCTCCAGGCAGGCCCTGACGCCTTCCCACTGCTGTGCTGCATTACGGATTGCCAGACGCCGCTTCTCCTTGATGAACAGAACACACACACAGACAGAGAAGGTGTCAAGTGACATTTCTCCTGAGCAGGACACAGAGAGCACAGACTAAACAGACAGAACCTCTCTGTAAATTCTGATTTGATCACTACTTACTGATTTTACTGAGTGAAATTGTGTAGGCATGTGTTGGCCCAATTTATTTGCTCCTGTTACCATAATTTAGAATTCTGATTTAATTGCAGTTGTTTCTTGCAGCAGAAAAAACATGACATCCCTCCCTGCAAGTAAGAAGACTCATGTTTCTCTGTCGTATTTCAATTGTTCTTTCTTGGCCAGGCTGCAGTTTCGATATGCTCGGCTATGGAATGTGCCACTCCTCGGTGAAGGGGTGAGTCAGTATCAATTCATCGTGAGTCCTTCGCCCTCATGAACCCTCGGCTGCAGCATTCAATATAACATTTTCTCAACACCATGGATTAGCAAGAGTTAGGTTACTGAGAGACAATGAGTTCTGCACAGAATTAATCTCCTGATAAAAGACCCAGCAGGAGCTTTGGTGCGCACACACACCATCACATTTGCTGCAAAACAGATGCATGTGCAAGGCAGAACATCTTAGATCATTTAAAGAAGCAGAGTGAAATTTACTGTCCCTTTTACGAATACAGTACCCCTGTGGACAGTGTCCCCCCACCTCCCCAAAAGGGCTGTTGTGTCATGTAGACTTGATACTGACACATGTTACAAATTCCAGCCCATGAAGCATCCAAAAGGTGTATTTACTGACCTACTAAAACACAGCCTCATCAATCCCAAGACGCATAAGACACATAAAAAGAAGGTAAAATCTAGGAGGAAAGTTGCAAAAATGTGAAACATTCCCTAAAGACTTTAGAGCTCTCCCATTGAATATGTTTTAAAAGAGAGGCTGCATATAAAATAACAAAACCAAATGCAGATTAATGTAAAAACTGTTAGGAAGCTACAGAGGTAATGTGCTTTGGATTTAAACTGTATGTAAAATTTAGCAGATAGGTAAAACCCTGTCAGATCTCACAGCAAAGGCTAAAGCCTCGATATTATCAGTTTTAGCTAGTAGTTTGGACTTCTGCAACGAATTATCATCTTTCTACCTAAAACAACTAACCATCTAAACATCCAGTTTGAGACAAAGACACTGGAACATTCAGTGAACACTTGTTAATGTACGATCTGAAATGTAGGCCGCTATTTGTATTTGCTATAAACGCTAAATCCAGGCACACAAAGACAAGAGCAACTCAGATCAGAGTGGTACCTTATGAATGGTCTGCTTGTGACTCTCCCTCTTCTTCTCCTCCTCTTTTCGAGCCTGTACACCTGCCATGCGCCGATCCTCGTCCTGAAAAAGATAGCTTGTGCAATCAGAGTGTCGCTCCATTCATGAGTTCTGAATTATTCAAGAGAGAGGGGAACCACAAAAGACGCTGTCAGGGAGACGGTTCTTTAGACCAGAAATGGACTACTATGGAGGCTGGGGAAAAATTATCACACCAGCCGGCTGCATCACAGGATTATCTGTCTGATTTTCAGTCTCAGATAAACTGAGCCCAGCTGTTGGGGAAAGCCAAAACTCCCAGAATGCAATGCTGCCAACACAATCTGAGTGTGCCAGCTAAGAGCAGGGGGATATTCAGCTGTCTGTGACAAGAGCTAGCACAGACGATGCTTCTGTCTGATCATTAGAGGCAAAATGCTAGCCTCACTGGAGTCAAGGCAATGATGTCAGGAAGTGGAGAAAAAGCGCTACATCTGTACGGCTTGATTTAAATAGTAATTTTGTGATAAAACATTAGAGTGCATATGTATGTTTTTTTCCAACTGATCAAGTTGAGCTTTAAATCCAAAACCTATCCTAAAACATTAATAGTTGCCCTTAATAAAGAGAGCTCTATGTGCCACAATAAATGAATTTGCATGTAAATAATACAATTAAATGCATAGCATATTTTTTATCTGTCCATAAGATGCATTAAACTAAGTCAACTATGAATGTCTTTCAGCTTTAGTCAAGTGTATGTTTGAATTTTCTCATTTGTAGTATTGACGCCCATTTCATTCATAAATAACAGCCTATCTCTGATTAGTCAGGCATACATTCTGACAGAAGAGTGACAGCACAGTGCACAGAGGGCATGTTAATCCAGATCAGTTGGAGGGGAAAAAAATCTAGATCTTCAATGGCTAATACAAAGTTTCCCCCCAGCAATATCATGATACAGTTTGAAAAAAAATGGAAACTTCAATGCTAAGCTGACATTTCTGCGTCTGTCAAGACAATGCTTGGCATCTCCCAGATGTAAACTCTCTGAAAATAAAACAACAGCCTTGTTTCCAGGATTGACAGCTGTGGTTGGATGGGTTTAACGGACCCTGAAGATCATGAAACTTGCTAAACCTGAAATCTGGTTTGGACCACGTGTACCGTACAATTCAAGTAAAAACATGAAAATGGCTGAAATTGGAGTTACACTTTTTTCCCACTGTATCAGCACTATGTTTTGAGGGCAAGGTGTGTGGCACTTACAGATTCCTTTAAAGTACAAGCTCAGACCTGGGTGCTCCCTGCTTGACAGCTTTTAAAAGCGTGCAGATATTTCACTGTAGCACATTGCTGGCACACTGTTTAAATACATTGACAACATGTTTTATGAGAATAATCATTGCTTTGTTAGACTGTATACAGATGTACATTCTACACTCGCAGCTTATTGTCATAGTTTAGTCACTGGTCCATTTTTAACTCGAATAAACAACAGTGAGCGTGATAAATGCTGTGCCGAAGTCGGAGAACAAAAAGTAGAGTACAGCATGGTAAAGGTGTACATTAGCTTGGTGATGCTTGACTGACAGTGAATGGGAGATTACTGTACGTGGGTTCATAATAAGTTTGTTTTTAACGGTGGTGAATCATAATAAGGTTTGTGTTACTCTCAAGAATTAACATGTACACTGCCTTAAGGAACAAACTATAAGTACAGAGAGTGAAATAAAGATTCAGACCATTAGCTGAACATGAATGTCTGATCAAACATGTCAACACAGACCACAGTGCGAGTTGACAAGGTTTTATAATGAAGGTGATGGTGAGTTATAGTTGGATACAGTTTCCTTAGATTCTTTGCCCCCTTCGATCTTTGTGCAGGAATCGTTGTTATTTCGGTTAAGGAGATATAAGCGTGATAAAAATTGGTGACGTGATGTTCTCCCATTGTGTTAATGTTATTTACTCATTAATGTCTCATATAAAGCAAAATATCTGAAAGAAGCATCGCTATGTTTAGCAGTATTTGGCTGGTTCCCGTTTTATCTCTTATATTCACACATAGACATTGATAAGCAGTTGAGTCTTACTGTGATGCGCTTCATGTCCAGCTGTCTCAGATGAAGCACACAGCGCAGGACGGCCTGCTTGTACCATGTCTCCAGGGCTACAGGATTCCCATCCAGGGTGAGCTCAGAAAGGGAGCGCGACTCTCCAAGGCAGGCTAGCTGATCAAAACTGAAAATAAAGGAATATTCAGAATTAACTCAAGAATTAAAGAAACACATTAAAACACAAATGTTTTAAATATAAAGAGTTGCTACACCGATTGCTTTACAATAATAAAGAGGCATGATGATCTAATACTGGGAAGTCACTAATTCTGAAACCTTTTGCCTTGGCTTGTATTGACAGAATGGAGCCAAGCTAAAACAAGCCAGGGTAAGCTGGTAATTTAGCAGGCACTCTGGCAGCCTGACATTACTCAGGGGGCAATGAAGGCTGTTGATATCGCCCTGTGGCAAAAGGAGACATGAAACAGCAGAGTCATGCTATGTGAGGCAGTGGAGATTTGATCAGTGCTAATTTGTGATAATAACCTTCATGAATCATTCGCCTGGAATGACTTATGGACCTACTGTGCCTGATCCTAGCCAACGGTCTCTTTGAATGCTAAAAAAGGGTCAGATAGTAACCTCTGATGAACTATTAAAGCAAGCACAACCAACTGTGAATGATGGGAAGCTCATACTAATGCAGAGCAACATTTCATAATTCACATTTTATTTGGGATAGCAGGGAAATGGCAGCAGTTTGAAAATGTTCCACTAATCAGAGTAAATTTTTCTCTTATCTCAGAGAGACAGTCAGACCTCTCATGTGCAATGGAACATACTGTTTTGTGGATATAATGTATATCTGGTAATCTAACACTCTTAAAAGCCTAACACATGCAGTACCCTGGGCAGTTCTTATTTGTTCTCAATCTCCCCAAATGTAATAACTTAGAAAAGAAAAAATATATATATGCTGGCATATATGCTGGCTATAATCAAGAGGATGCTCCATCTAACATATTCTGCATAATGGTATTCATAATCATAACTGCCAGCAACCTCCTGGGTATTGTTGCAATAACAAAACAGCTCAATACTAGTCACAGCCAGGATGAGTGTACCTGCAGCTGTCTCTGGTTGCTACCAAACGTCCAGTTTAAAAAATATTTGTGAGCTGTGTAGGGTGTGGTTGAAAACTGTGTAGCTTCCAACTTCATCTATAGTAGCACTAAAACCCTTGCAGATTTTCTTTACCGAGTTCTGATTGTCAGCTCTGCTTTGCTCCTATTTCATAAGGTGTCAAACATAATTCATAATCTGAAATGTGATACTATAGTCAGTTAAATTATTGTTTGCCTACATTTATGTGAGATTGCTGCTCCAAGATCCTCTACTGGGTAAACTGACTGCACCAAGAAGGCGAGTGTACTCTGTGTCTCTACCTAGCAACAGAGCACAACTGCTCTCCTATCAGCCTCAAACTGTTTCAAAAGGTACACACACCACCAGGTTTCTACACTGTCACTACAGGCAGACAGTCACCTGAGCAGTTTCAATTAAAATATCTTCATCAAAAAACACTGAAGCAGAGAAGAATTAGACATGTACAAATTATGGAAATGATGTAAATACATGTTATATTTGGAACTAGATGTCACTCTGTAAAGTCCTGGCAAGTCTCAGAGTACTAAGTGATTATTTGTTGCCTGTTACTTTATCATGATTGCTACTGAGACAGTGTATCAGACACTGAATCATACAGACACTAGAACAGCAGGGCTGGGTTGAAACGTCGGGTCAGATCTATCACAGCACAAGGTGACTATGGTCAAGGAGGCCAGTGAACACTGTCTCACCCTGAATGCCACATACGAGCTTCTCTAGTCAATGATGAGGCTCTGCTGCTTTAACAAGGAAACATTTATATTGCTGGGCTCAGAGGCATAAAAGCTAAGGAAAAAACACAATACAGATATTGGAAAAAGTGTGTAAAGCAGGTTGATGTTTGCACGAGGAAACAAAACACACCTCTCATTCATCCCACACGCCCTTACCTGACTATGCTTTCCATGAATTCACTCAACCTTCTAATCTGTCATTAATTAATACCTTTTCTCAGCCTGCTGCTCTGTTGGCTGAATAACTTTAAGGAATTCTCACACCCATTTTTTTACATTAGCAGTATTACATTACATGAACAGCATTTAAATACACTAACAATAAAGAACACATCCAGGTTGTTTTTTTCTAGGTTAAAGAAACTGCCCACTACAGCAAACCTATGTGTGTGTGTGTATGTGGCTGTGCGTGCGTGTGTGTGTGTCTGTATGTGTGTGCGTTCTGCCTGTTGGCCAGAAGCCGCCAAGAGTCATGGGAGGGGACGTGGCACCGTCCGGCCACCATCCCTGTCCCTGCCCTGTGGGGAGGAGGGAGTTAAGCGGTACAAGCTCTTACCTGGTGATGTTGTTGCAGCTGAGAAAGAGGCGCTGCAAGCAGGGCAGGCGGTCCACCTCAGTCTAGAAAGAGAAAGAGGGAGAGGGAAGGCAGAGAGATGGAGGGATGTAAAGAGGAGAAGGTGCTCAGGAAGAGGGCACTGCATCGTCACTGTCGTCAGAGCTCTGTATCCCTCTCCATTCCCTCAGTCACCTTGCAGCTCTCAGCTCCAGCATACAGCATCCCCATCCACCCTGCGCATGCACACACACACATATACACACACACACACACACAC
>NW_007577835.1:411244-432328 GCF_000690725.1 Stegastes partitus | reverse complement strand
AGAGTGCTGCGCTAATGCAGAGATCCCCTGCTGCAGGAAGCTAACCAGAAATACTGACTGGAACACATATACGTCCAGTCGCACAAATAGCACACTACTGCACCTCATCACGCAACAACAATAGCTGGAGTAAATTCGGTGGAAACTGACTGGGATGAGGGGCTGTTTTACCGCCAGGCAAGCTCAGCATCAAAATCGATGCAGAATTTAGTGAGGGGGTGGGGTGAGGAGCAGCAGCTGGACAGCTGGCATGCTGCTCTGGACACACAGGGACAAAGGCAATGTCATAACCACAGCGACTAATCAGATGTCAGTGTAATTCTGGGCTGTGTGTGAATGTGTGTGTGTGTGGATGGCAAGCGCTGCACATGCTGGAAGCAAAGAGGACACTCCCAGCAGCAGTCTGAATGAGCTGCGTCAGCATCCACCCATATTGCAGCCAACGCCTCGCAGCCTCCTTCAAGCTTTGCTGCCAGTCTCTGTTCAAATGAGATATTAGCCTAGCATTTAGGCTATGCTAGCTCCTCTGCAGAAAACAGCACAACACAGCAGCAGCTTCTCATTATTCAGAAAATCTCTACCACCCACATCCTCACAATCATACAGATAAACACCGTTATCTTATGTTGTGTTGTGTTTTCTGTACCAATGGCCAGCAAGCTTACTGCAGAGTTATATGAACTTTTGTACAGCATCCAGCATTAGGAAGGCCTTATTGTGGTTTTTTGTTTGTTTGTTGGGGGGGGGGGTTTGTATTTATCTAATAACACAATCAAATAGGGTACCTGTAAATCTTCTCTGAAAATGTTTCTAACATTTACTTGATATGGATTCTTCTTTTATCAACCAATGACGATTCATCAGTTAATTCAAAACATTTTGTAAAATATAGCAAGCACACTGTATTTCTGTTACAGTACAACACTGATAAGCTTTACAGTAGCTACAGATACATCAAAGTTCATACAAATAACTACCAACAAAGGAAGCATTAACTGCTCGCATCTCAGCTTCGTAACATGCTTTGATGATATTATTCTACCATTCCAGGAGTACTCCCTCACGCCTTATGAGTTAAAGCTGCAGTAGGTAGACATCTGGAAAAGGCTAAGAACCACTTACATCAGACGATTATGTGCATATGCAGACAAATCAAATATACAAACGTAGTCGAGCTACAAGTCAACATTCACTTGTGAATTCCCACAGAATTCCAGCCTCTCTCCAAAGTAAAGGTCCTCCATGGCGCCACCATGTCCTTGCCCACCATGGACTTTGTAGCTCTTTATACTCTCTCAAATGATCTGGGTGAAAGGCCCTGTGAATGGCCGAAGTCTCCCTTCACAGGCTAGATTTTCTAAAGCCCGAAAACACAGCCAAGACGAGTGTAGCAGACTACTTTTCTCTCATACCGCCTGGATTACAATATGCTGAAAGGTTATTATGGAATTCTTGCCCAGTGATACCAAAAAAACCACTGCCTACCCCAGCTTTAAGTTGAATCTTTGTGATGCAGCTCACATATTAGCAAGATGTATATGTACCATCTTCATGATGACTGCTGGTAGAGAGGTATGAAGAAAAGTAGGGGAAAAAAAAGCCACGTAACACACTCATAAGGGTTCATCCTGGCCTGTTAAACAGACATCAATATAGTGCTCTGAAGAAATATTTTTAAAAGGTTTACTTTGCAGTATGTCTGTGTTTCCAAATTGTGGAATTGATTATTTTTAAACCCATTAACTCCTTTATGCTATTTTTACTGTGTATTGCCTGTCCAGCAAAAAGTAGTAAGACAGAGCTATAATCTAACAGGCCAAAGTGACCCAGACATTTTTCTCAGGAGTTCGTGAAAATCAAACCAGAGCTTGAAGTGATATTAATGTTGGACTTACATTTGTCAGGTGGCTCCAAATACAACTCCTGCGCAACCATCCTGTGTCTGCTAAGTAGGTAAGTTGACAGTTGTTTGTCTGCCTTTAGTATTTGACACAACAATAAGGTATTGTTGTGGTTTTAGTTTTTGGCTCTGTGGTGGTAAAACAAAACCACTTGGTTGTCATGTAATGATTTATTCAACCCTTATTCAAACTCACAATACACTGAAGTATGGAGGCTTTATTTACAATATAGATGAGTACTGATTGTAATGTCAGATCATAATTCTTATGAGGACAATGTATTTAAATATTAATAGACATTATTTGCATCCAGAGTTAGAATGCCTGTCGATTTTCAGTTATGTTGTCTGTGTAATGCTGTACTGTGTAGCAAGCATGCTTTCTTTTTTGAAAAAATTGCAAGTCATTCCATCCATTGCTGGGCAGTACTGACCATCCACCACATTCCCAGAGTCTTTGTGTATGCCAGCCCCTGTGTGGATGCCTGTGAAGCACCAGCCTCTGCACGCTGTCTGTGACTAAATATAGCAGCCCTGTCTCAGACTGAATGATGTCATCACTGAGCTGATGAGCTGCATAGCAATCGCCCACCAATGTGGTCTCTTTTTCAGAAAACCTGATTGATCAGAGCCAATCAGGTGAAAGGACTGCTGTGAGGCTGGGTACAGCTGTGTTGCAGTGTTTGTGTGACTGTAGGTGTGTATTTATGCGTCTGCGTGCCCGTGCCTTCACCTCTTCATTGCGGCTCCACCCTCTTCTCACTGACAGCTTGCGTGTCTTCATTTTTCACACTCACACTGGCAGAGGTATTACTCCACAAACACAGAAAAGCCTCTCATCACCGCTGTCTCTGGTGCATGCAACAACACACACCACAAAAGAGCATTAAAGCTCCTCAAATAAACACAGGTACATGTGGATGCTGAGGGGGTTTCTAAGACTGTAAGCCTTCGGGTTTTGCGGCTGTTCTTTCAATAGCACAGATTTGACGTGTCATCTTTGTCGGGACATATCTGGCCTCTGCTATTGTGGGCTAAAATTGCACATGCTGTGGTGTTAAGTGGAAGCTGCTGCGTTGTTGTTGAGGTTCACAAGTTGAAAGTTTTTTTTTATACAAACAGCTACATGAAACAACTAGAAAGTTTCCATGTCCTCGGGCCATATTTGAATGACCTGCACATTACTCACAACTGATACTACTGTTAACTGACCTATTTCTTGAAGTTTCAGATGTAATTTGAACAATTGCCAAAGCACTTACAGGCGGGCTGTTTGTTCATCTACACAGACCCTCTTGGCTGCACATTGTGACAGCACATAAAAGGTAAAAATGACCTAAAACACATTGTATTGAGCCAATTAATCTACAGTGAAACTACCAAAGAGCATTACAGATTTACCACATTGATGCTGCTTGACTCAATCGCCTCACGAGAAGACAAGCCCTTCTCCCGCTAATCCATAAAGCCCGTCTGCCTCTGGGTGATACCTTTTTGCTTTGTCTGTTTTGTCATTGCTCATAGTGATTGCTCTTCTCTTCCAAACAAATCATCATTCCTGCTGCCAAAAATACAAAATGCTTCACTTACTACTTGCCACAGGATTTCCCAATGGAAAGACCCACCTTAGAGCAAGTGTAAATAGCAAACCTTTTCAAATATGGCTACAGGATGAATCACCACTGTGCTATCTGTTATTTTGCTGTATTCATGATAGTAGAACAAGATGAAAATGTGGTGGATTCAAGTCGAAATTGGTTACAACCAAAAAAAAAAAAAAAAAAAACAGTGTGGATTGCATAATTTAGACAGCTGCCATAGAATTTACTGGACCAAAACATTAAATTAAATAAGTTAAACATATAGTATACAATTCCAAGTGTCTAAATGTACACCTACACCCTCGTAAAGCATTCACATAAACATATAATATGCATATAGATAACATTTAATGTTTATATGTACTGGATGGCTGACTCTAACATATAATCAAGTCTAAAGCTTGTTTTCAGTCAATGACAGTATTTTTTCAGGTTTCACTTTTTATCAGCCATCCCTTTCATGAAAGGGAAAAACCTGAGCACCTGGAGGATGGTTATTTACTTGGTGCCTGATATAAGCACTTGGCAGCAAGCACCACTAATGACAGAGACCGGAGAAACTGCTGAGGGATAGCATTTTTCCTCTCGTGTGTATCAAATAAAACATTACATCCGATAATTACGACTGGAAGTGGCTCTTGATCAGAACTTGCAGCCAGAGGACAGGGTGAGTGATGGGAAGGGCTTTTATTTGATACACAAAGTTGGGTTACGTTTTTATTTCCTTCCCCAAAAAGCAGGAAAGGGCTTAGGGGATTTGCATACAAATGAAGGGGCCTGTTTTGGCATGCACTGTTCTGTTTATCAGATTAAAACTATAGAAACCAAGGGGAGTGAATTTGCGTGTTTAGAATATCCAGTTTCTCTTTCACTGTGCCAGAAAGTCGGTGGGAGGTTGTGGGTAATGAGCAACGTCTCCCTAGGTAACACCAACAAGATACATTTCACCACCGACTTTCTCACAAAGATTCTATTGATGTCATTTCTGTGTTTGTTGTTTTGTGTCAGTAAAAACTGCTACATGTGATCCCATAATAAAGGAACCAATAACCACCTGAAGGACCTGGTCCAAAAGGAGTGATATGAACATGAAAGATGAAGCATGCTAATAGCACCTTCATCCTATGAGGAACATTTTCCTAACAGTTGTCAGGGAGGGTGTGTGTGTCGCTTTGTTCTTCAAAATGTAGAAAAAAATACTGGGTTTTATTATTGGTAGCTGCAGGATCTTTAAAAAACCACAAGGTAGCTTTGGTGTTTACACTCTGTAACCAGGCTGGGATCATTATAGCCCTAAACCAATACATCTGCACTGGGCCAAACCCAGCCACAACAGCAGCCTAAAAGGGCTGAAACCTCCAGCTGGCTTACTTACAACTAACAACTTCTTCAGCTTATTCATTTTAAATTGTTTCATCTTATATGCTATCTATAACTCCTATTTTCACTTTCAAACTGGTAGAAACAAAGAAAAAAATTAATGTTTCACAAAGGCAAACACATCAGCCTTGACTGAAAATAAGACTAAGTTGCCTGTGAACATGTAGCCTTTTTCCTTTGTATGAAGAAGCAGAATATTAATCATGCAGTGAATAAACACCTTAAGCTGTCACTAATTAGGAAAGGGGCCCCTCACCACATGAGAGATGCAGTTGTGCCGTAGGTTGAGTTCAGTCAAAGACTCCAGGCCCTGCAGGTTTTCCACTCTGGAGATGCTGTTTCCTGACAGGTTCAACACTTGTAGCTCGTGCAGGTGAGACATGTTTTCTATCCTGCAGATCTAGATGAAAGCACACAGAGACAAAGATAGAGCAACACAAAAATACATATGCAAATCAGCAATTTAGATAATTATATTCTACATATAGAGAGGCACAGAGGGAGGCAGGACTAACAGCAGTGTAACGCTCTGAAATTGAACACATTCAGTGCTCAGTCTTGCATGTACTAGCATTTAGGTTCACAGTGATCTAGAATTCTAGCCACACAAACAGCTTGCCTTGGATGGGCACGGAATCCTAAATTTCCAGACTATTACCAATGAACTATTCTGCTAAACATCTTAAATGTCGCCTTAAGCCACGACTTGTGTGACCTTCCTAACCATAGTAACAAACAAGCAGCTAAAGGGCCAGTCAATGGTGAAATCCTACCCTGCCTTCTCCACCTCTGTGTCTGGGAGAGAATACTTAGGGGCCCCTGTCAGACTGACATTTTAAATACGTCAGAAGAGTCCCCAGTGGCTGTTACAGTGAAGTGATGTGTTTGCTCTCGACAGTGCAAACTGGAGGAAAATGTAAAACGGGGTATCAGGAGTTCAAGGAGTCTGTCCAAACACAAAATCCAAAGAATACAACAGTTCAAATATTAAACAGATCAAATGAAATAGAAATTTAGGTGTGAATATTATAATGACATGTAGTCAAATATAAATGACGTCACTTCATTCAGTGCATCTGTTCTAAAAAGATCAATATGTTATTTTAGAAAACAGGTTCTACAAGTTTTTGGTCCTTGGTCTAGCACGTACTGCACTTCCAGATGGACTTATTTCAGGTTCACACTATGTGGCCAGTGTAACCAGTGCTACCTGGTGCTTCTGTCTGCTTCTTATTGGGACAGGAAGTGATACAGTATGTTAGGTGAGTAGGAAGTTCTTTTCTATGAAAGGCCAGAGAAGGCACTATGGCTCACTTACACTGGGTGATTTGTGGTAAGTAATTTTATTGCCACATGTCTTAGGAGTAGTTGGTTTTTATGGGGGCTGCAAGGTGGCTCGGTGGTTGGCATCGTTTCCTCGCAGCTAGAAAATCCCCGGTTCACATCCCGGTGAAGACACCTGGGATCTTTCTGCATGGAGTTTGCATGTTCTCCCCATGCAGCGTGGGTTCTCTCCGGGTTCTCCGGCTTCCTCCCACACAGTCCAAAAACATGTTGAGGTTAATTAGTGATTTTAAATTGTCCATAAGTGTCCTGTGTCTGTATTCTAAATCGTCCGTAGGTGTGAATGTGTATGTGCTTGGTTGTCTGACTCTAAGTGTAGCCCTGTGATAGACTGGTTACCTGTCCAGGGTGTCCCCTGCCTTCGCCCTGAGTCGGCTGGGATAGACTTCAGCCCCCCGCAACTCTAGTGAGGATTAAGCGCTGTATAGATAATGGATGGATGGTTTTTATGGAATTTTATGCAGGGTTTAAACAGTTGTTTGTCTTTAGAAATTACAGCATGGCCACACAGCTGTTTTTATGAAGACTTTGTTGCTGTACAAGAGATGTCTGTGTAGCAGTTATATAAGAACAATGCTGTTTAGGTTCATTGTGTTTTTAAATGATGCTGATTAAAATGATTTTGTCTGTTGTTTTACAGTAATTGCTCAGTGTGCTATACACTGTAACCTACTGTCCTTTTTGTTTTTTTGTTTGAAAGATTAGTTTGCTTTAGTTAGTCTGCCCGCCCTTGCATGGCATGTGAATTAAAAGACCTGTGACGGTGGACTGACTCCTTTTAATTCTGTTCTTTGTTTTGTTTTGACAATTCCTTTTTCTAATCCGCTGTGGGCATATTAATCGGCTTAAATCCTCTGAGTACTCAGAGTCGACCTGTGTGATGGTTGTATCCATGAGTGAATTTATTGTGGTGTTATTCAATATGCGGTGTGACAGTTTAGAGTGCAGTGATTGTGATTTGACACCCCTGGTTCTCTTGGGTTCTCAATTGCAATTAGAGTATTAGTGGAATATATAATAAGTCCCTTTTGGGATGAATAGGATTTTGGATCTTATGTCTGTTTTATATGCATAATTTGGTAATAAATGATAGTGCTTACACTAATACATTCCCTTGTCAGACCTATTTAATGTTTGGTTGTCTGTAGTGTGAGGCTTTACACTTGCAAGATTTTAAAAATAAAACAAAAACCTACCGGGAACTATTGCAGCAAGAGGAGTAATATGTGCTGTTCTTCTTGTTTTACTCAACACTCTGGCTGTAGTATTTTGTCCTAGTTGCATTTGATTTTTTTTTTTGTTTTTGTTTCTGGGAGTGCTGATAGAAGGTTACAATAGAAATAAAAGTACGCAGTAGTTTCTGAATATTAGCCAGAGAGAATAATGGATACATTTTCAAAAATGTTCATGAAATGTAGCCATGACAACGGGTGTTTCTCAGAGCCAAACATCAAGGACAGCCAAATGTAAATTGTTAAGCAGCATCTCTTCCTGGTACTTGACATTACTTGTTGTATATCTAACAGACAGTTTTAAAAACAACAAGATAATGTGGTTCAAACCAGCCAAAAAGCACATAAACAAAGTGCAAAATCTGCCATTTCTGCACTGCTGGTTCTGATTTTAAAAGTCATTTTGGCTCTAACAATCAGTACAAGTACAGAGAGGCAGTCAAAGTTCAGTTAATCATCAGTTGTGTATTGTATAATACACCAACAACACTAATAAATTATGAAATAATTCATAAATGTTAATATGGATTTCCAGTTCAAACAGAAGGAGTGTCTATGAACAATGTCCAGATAGTATGTTTACCTATACCGGTGGCAACACAGTGACACAAAATAAACCAAATGCACCAAGTCTGGTCGTCATCTGGTGATGGACACAACAGATTGAGATCATCATGCTGCATTCAAAGGCCTTTGCAATAACTGTGTGGAGCTGACTTGAATACCTTCAGTCATCACATGATCATACACTCACAAGATGCCTACAAGGCACCTGAAAGATTAGACAGGCAGTGCTGTGGCTGGAATGCTTTCTGGTTCAAAAATCAAGACCTAAAAATCATAAATGTAAGCCACTGAGAGGATAAAATACAACCGCATAGCCAGTAAGACATTCATGAATAAGTTAAAATGAACAAACAAACAAAAAAAAACTATCATCACTTTTTTCAAATTTAACATTGTCATGGACTCTGGGAATCCCTGACCTACACAGGACAAGTGCCTGTATATCAAACTCCAGTATGTCTGAGTAGGCGTTTTTGGATAACCTCATTTTAAAACATTGGAGAATCTTGTGTTACACACCACGAATTAGGTGCTTTCCAGTGGAGTTCGTCAGAATCCAGACCACGGTAAGGTGGTGCAACCACAAAAGGTGTTTGACCTTTGCTCTAGGAAGATTTCATCTTATCAAAATGGGACATGAATGTGAGAGTACACAGTATTTCAGTTGTGTGTATGATATAAGCAAAAATACTGTTTTAAAATGTAAAAAATTATTATTATTATTTCACATGTAGGACGGAAGCCAGGTCTTGTCTGGTGAGTTGGGACCAAGGGAGATTGTAACATTAGCTCTTGGCATGTTCAATGAAAAACTACAAAGACACTGACAGATAACCATGTGCCACAGGCATCATTAGTCACACCAAAACCTACAGGATTCTTGAGGGAAGGCCCAGTCCCTTTCACCATTTCCCAGAATGATACGCCTACCAAACATGACAGATTGAGTCAAACTTAATCATAATCATTATCGTGACTTGTAGGAGCGATACAATCTCTACGACAGACACGAGCTCAGCCAACTTCTCTAACTGGGCGATACTTTTTCTTCATTTCACAGACCCTGTAAGGCATTCTCAGCTCCTTCCTGTGAGCATTTAATCAAACTGCTCAAGTGGAAAACATCACTGCCACACTGAACAATTGGTTATTCAACAATGTCACGTCAACTTGTAACCCCGACACTTGGTCACTGAGGATGAATGCTGGTTGGATGCACACTCCCAAAGAGAATATCTCCCTTTGAATAGTTCCAGCAAACTGGAAGTGAAATAACATCCTGTAGCAGAAACAAATGGGTAAAGAGATAGGTTTGGAGTGATGTGAGCCTCTCTGCTCAAGGATGGGAGAAAGAAAGGACAACTGTGATATACGGCTCGTGCTCAAAGCATGCACACAGATGGAAGGAGGACAAGCAGCTGGTGTTCTATGGCCAAAAGTGACTAAACAGCAACCTGATTTTACTCACTTCATAGTCTTGTATCATCATTGTGCAGCAATTCAAATTGCATAGGGGTGGTCAGATCTCTGGTGAGTTTGGAAAATGTTGAATAAATGTGACTGAACAGCTATTTAAGTGCACAAAACAGGAGGTTTTTAGGTCAGTGATTGAAAGGACACCCGGCCTGCTGAGAATAATAGATTTATCATCTGCTCCACAACAAGCGTCTGCCAACAAATGACTACCTCAGAATGCAATGTGCTCTCATTACCAACAAGGACAGAACAAAGGAGTCTATTTGATAACTCATTCTAAAGTCACATATTCAACAGCAGCATCACAAGAACCGTTAAAACAAACTGTAGAGATGTAGCTAGGTAGCGCTGGTAGACAGTGCTCGAGGCAACAAAGCATCCGCTTTTAGGAAAAACAACATAACACTGGAGCAGTCATTGAATAGTAATTGGGATGCCTGCTCATGTAAAGAGCAGCCAACACCAAAAAGGGAGGGAGTCTTACCAGAGATCTGAAGTAGCTCTCTGAGGAGATGTGTAGGCGGCATCCTGGCAAAACACTAATTTGACCAAGGGAAGCCTTTCTATTCTATCTTCCTTTTCCAGGAGCTGTTGAAATCCTCATCAGACATCATGTGATTTCTCAGGTTTTAGTATGAGAGAGCCAGGCTCTATTCAGGAGGCTGAACAAACAGCCCCCAATAACAGATTTAGACACAAATTAATTGCAGATCACTATAATTTGCTACAGCCCAAAACTATTCCTGGTGCTGAAAACATAGAAACAGTTGTGCCTGTTGAATAAATTATGTTAAGGCCACTGAGGAAATGGATGTGGGAGTAGACCCTAGACAAGAGCTTGTGGGTTCGGATGGCTTTCGATTCTTTGTTCTCTAAGAGTGCTGGGAACTAAGACAAACGCTGAAGTTAAGTCCTTAAAAACACAGATCAGATTTCTTCTTTCAATAAGAAAGAATGCAAAATGAGAAAGAATGCTCGATATGACTTATTTGCTTATAATACAGTGAAGTTATAAAAAAAAAAAAAAAAGAGTTCATTTTTTTACAAGATGTTCGTGAGTAAAAGGCACATAGTTTGGCCACAATATCTGCCCTGAATATGTTTCATTTTATAAGCCAGACAACTATGATTTAGGGCTCAGAATGAGCATGAAGACATGAATTCTCATGCCTTGTCTCCTGCTGTCATGTCTGATTGGCTCTAAGCATTTATAAAGCTGCATCCCACATAGTAAACCACTAGTCATCTATAGTGGGTAGAAGAGGAAGAGATGATCAACTCCTGCTCAACTTTGCAGCCAAAAATCATGATCTATATTTACAGTAGTGGCAACTAAATAAACACAGCTAAATACACAAATGCCGTAGGTGGGAGGACAATAAAGGAACAGTACCTGATTGCCATGCAAATCCAGGATATTCAGTTTGGACAGGCTTTCCAGGCAGCAAATTTTCTGAATTCTGAGACATGCAAGGAAGAGGTGACATAGAATAAAAACATGAGATGTACATGAAGTATAATTTGTCGCAAAGTATCCTAACAATTAACAATACACAATTCTTCTTTAAAGGAAAATCATACAAAAAAACAGCTCTAACAGGTCCCAAACAGAAGACTGACAGCTGTGCCACAAACACAAAAAAATAACATACAATAGCAGACAGGGATGTACTGTTCACGACTGTCCATATCGATTTAGATCCACGTAAGGTTAAAAGGCTGTAGGCTTTTGAAAATGCCAGTAGATAAATCACTGGCATTCTTTTCTCTTTAGTAACTATACATGACCTCAGATATAGATCTAAAAAGACAAATGTCATGTTTCATTGAAACAAATGTCACAGTTCATTCATAAGGTCTTGATGTCATTCACAAAGTTGTGACGTGCATTTTCTATCTGCTGATCTTATAAAGGAAAAATGACACAGAGATGATTGTTTTTTAAATTTAACTGAGTTTAGAAAGCTCTCTTTTCTGAAGCCTACCATGAAGCAGCACTTTGTGAATAAAACATGTAAAACATAAAATGTAAACAGCACAATGTCTTCAACAACCAACATGCAACACTGATGCTTTATCGCTATTTTAATGCGCTACTTGTAAATATGAACAAATCTTCCTTTTTAAATTAAATTAAAACTACACATCTCCATTCATAGTGTTGAATGAAAGAAAATAAAGTATTTGTTTGCTTGTGAGACCTGTCATGACAACTAACCTGTTTTTTCCCAGCATGAGAATCCTGAGAGACTTTAGAACTTCAATGCCAGTCATATCAGAGATGTGATTATCATGCAAGTTCAGGAAAATAAGCTGCTGCAGATTTGACACATGCTGGATCCCTTTGATTTGATTGTGCTGGAGGTTAAGACGCTGCAGTTCTTCCATCATGTCTAGTTGGGGACATTCCTCCAGACAGCGCCTGGATATTTGAAAAGAAAAAAAAACAACACTGTGCAAGAAGCTTCATATGGATTATACAGTCCTGATTTTCACGAAATAACAAATGTGTGTCATCCTCACTCATTTAAATTTAAAGATTTATATGAATGATTTAGTGGTCCACTTTACACATTAATTGATCCATTTTAGCTTAGTCTGTCATTAGCAAGTTAATTCACTGTCTGCATAATTGTTCATTGGAGACATGGGGTTTGCATTTAAAGAGACTTTGCTGCTCCCTGGTGGCTGCTTGAAGCAGTAGCCATTTTGGCTGACAGTCTCATAACTCCTCCTGCAAATACTGTGAAGGTCAGACAGTTAATAAAACTCAGTGATGTAGGGATGACACAAGAATATTAAAAACTTTGGAAGCAAAGGTACACAGAACTGCTGAGAAATATGAAGTGTCAATCTTATGCCCAGTTTATGGTGACTTTCAGCAAAACTACAATGTTCTGTACTAGAACAGATACACTGCACATCTGTTACAAAATAAATAAAAGGAAAAAAGGATACCTGTCCAAGTCGATTTGCTGGAAATTAGATGATAAAGGCAACTGAGTGAAGAGAAAACCAGGTGCAGGGCTGCGATTATATCCCGCAGAACCAACTGACAGGGATATTACAAAATACATTCAGGATACACATATTATCCAAGAGAACTGCATGAAAATTAATGCCATAGAACTGCAGGGTAGAAATCATAAATTTGGAAATCAGCAATAAAATCCGTTTTTTAATTCCATAATAGTCACAGTGCCATATTTACCTCCTGACTTGGGAATTTTTAAGGCTTTGTGACAGTAAGTGGCTCCTGCACTGTGGGTTGGTCTCCTCAGCTTGTCTCTAGCTTCTTGTGCTGCATGTGTGTTGTCACTGATAAATGATGGCACTGGTGGTGTCTGGATGAGTCTTTTCTGGCTGGATGAATGTAGCCTGTTTTCTACAGATGATATTGGAACAGACTATTTACGTAGCATAGTCATTCACAAATGTACAATGTGAAGCTGAATCACACAAAATCCTTTGGGTGAGTGAATAAGTGGAGTGGGTCAAGCCTACCTGGGTTAGAATGATAAATTGTTTGGGTAGTATTCAAGGATGTTTCTTTGGCAAGGTCTTGAGAGTCAGTCTATAAAACAGGAAACATAACAAACAGTGAAAAAGCCTTGGAAACTGAAAACTAACAAGAGAGCTGTGTGTTGTTGTCATGACTCACCATCGTTTGTGCTCTCCCTACTGATTTGTCAGTTGTAAGGTGCAACTTACAGCTGTTGATCTGCAGAAATAGTTCACAAACAGTTTAAATAAGAGACAGGCAAATATTTTCAAACACGAACATGTAATTGAGCTTTCCTCTCTTCTGAGCTAGGAGATAAACTTTTGCTAGCTTATATACAGAATTATTTTAAAATGGTAAAAGTATTAAAAGTACTATTTACCGTGGGGGTGAGGAACTCCCAACTCTCGCCGACACTCGTGCTGTGTTTTTGAAAGCGCATGGCTTTGCCCTCAGTCAGCTCCCTCTCCATTTAGCTAACGTTTGCTAAATAAATGAACAGTTAAGGTCAGTGTTGGACGCTGAAAAAAAGCTCTATTTCAGTTTCTTTACCAAAGTCATGAGTTTTTAAATTAAATTCTCGCACTCACTTGCTACAGTATTGCTAACGCTTGGATTTGTTTCACCAAACTCGATGTTCATCTTTTCTTCGGCTACAAACTTCATCAGGGACCAGCAGTGTTGCCATGGCAACGACGTCGTTGCTTAGTTACATTCACTTCCCGTGCTACTAAAAAGCCCTCCGGAGGGAAACAAGTACTACAAGTGTCTCTTTCGATGAAGTTGGCCTTAATGTGGTTTGACTTTTACAAGCAAAAACATAGCGTTTTTATGTACTGGTTGATTTAAAGATTTTGGGATATTTGCTTCCATAACATGTCTTCTTTCTTAATAAATGTGTATTTTGGGCATAACCAAAATGCACATTGAGGTGTTTATTTTTTGGGGGGGTTTTTTACTGCACAAAATAGCCCATATTTAATAAGATAATACCTCATTTACATTTTTTAATATAAAACTTTAAAAAATAAATAAATAAATACAAAAACAATTGCTTTAATGTTAGCAATCAACTTAAACTTTAGTGGTGATATCTGTTAGTTAAAGCTTTTAGTGTTTTTTTTTTGTTTGTTTGTTTGTTTGTTTGTTTTAAATTTTAAAAAGTATAGAGTTTTACGAAACATACCTTTAAAGGAAATTTTCTAAGAATCTGTATTTTTTCCTACTCTGAGTCAGAAATCTATAATTGAGTAGCAATTACATACACCGCAATTACATACCATACTTCTGTCTGAAGGTTTTTATGAAGGGCTTTGTTAATATATCAGTCATAGCCTGATTTAAGTGAACATTTTATTCCCCAAATCATATTTTTCTGTAATTTATTCATGAGTGATAAAAAGAGATTTTCTAATTTCCTCTGTAAAACCCTTCAACTTTTAAACACCAACATGTTTTTTTAAAGATGGCTTTATCTAATTGAAGTTTCTGTTCTTGCAATTTAGGGTATTTTATATGTATAATACCTTATTTTCATATTTAAACATCTAATTTAAGTAAATGTTAGAATGCAGACATTGTTGCCTTATTGGAAGTGGTCAACTGGTGAACTGTCATATCTTTCCATGAGAAATTTTACCCTCTTTACCTGTAGTGTCTCTCCTTTATTAGTTAACAGCTAATACCACCCAGTATACTGGCATAGCCTTGTAGATGATGGTTATTATTTTTACTTTATACTGTGTTCCCATCAGCAAATAAACTTGTTTTCAGATAAATTGCTACTGAATAATTGATACACCTTAAGGGTAGTATCCTAGAATAGTCTCACTGGCTCTCTGCCATATTTAGTCAAGATGTATGGGCTACATCTGCCAAAGTATCTACATAATGTTCAGAGAGTAGGCAGAAGTAGGGTCAGTAGGGGTGCACAGGTCACTGTCAGGTTAGGCTGTCCATGTTTACAAAGCGTTAAGTCTAGTTTGCATTTAACATGACACAGAAGGTCGTTGTCAGATAACCAAGTCGAGGGTAAATTTCAGCCAATCATTCGTACCCTGCCAGAATACACCTACTTCAAAGAAACTCCTACAAAAAAAACCCAAAACACTGCTCTGACATATCAGTAGTTATATAAACACGTATGCAATGATCTGTCGCATTGACCTTTCAGACTCTCAACCTTTTTCAGCAATCTAACATTTGAAGAAAATTAGCAAGGCCTATAATGTATGAGCAAAAACCTGCTGTTAATACACCAATTAGTCGAACATTATGTTCAGAAAATCCACATCTGTGTCTAAATTGTGATAACGGCCCAATAATCAACAAGCCGGTAACAGCATAAACACTGGCAAAGTACTATATTTATAGCGATGCAAATTACACATAATAGTAGCGTATTGTATGCCTTTTTTTCCATTAATTCTAAACATGAATATAGACAAACACTTCAACACCACTAATTACGTGTACCTGCTCCTGTGAACACTGTGAAATAGTTTCTGGCTCCTGCTTTGATGTAATGTGGCAGAAAAAGCTTTTCTATAGTGACCACAAGAACATTGTCACAGTGGACAATTTGCTATTGTAAGAAAAGACAAAGGTACAACACTAACTTTTTTGTATTGTAAACATTTTGTCTGTTTGTGAATACTGTCGGGTACAAGCCACATGCAAGTTGTGTTAGTAACTGCGCATTTGCTTCTTTGATGAAGATGACCTGAAGGATGTAAAATGAATACCAGTGTCAGCTAACAATAGATTGTATCATAACGATGGATCTGATCCATTTGTCAGAATGCCACAAAAGTCAGTCATTTGCATTTCTGGAATTACTCAGAATGTTGATTCATCCCTGCTTTTAGCTTCCTGTACTCTGTGTTTTAAAATACATATGGAGCATCCTGGTTCATGCAAATGTAGGTTAGTTCAAAGATCTATGAGTTCTCAAAACATGCCAATACAGCATTACCCACACTATTACTACTGGTGAGTTGACATTAGGCAAAAAGCCGAGTACACACAATAAAGTCATCATAGACTGTTGTGTCCATCAAGGAGTTTCTGACGAACAGACCCCAGCATGTCAGAATGGGCACCTCCACATCCTCCACCATCGTCCCCAACACTGGTGTTCCTCAGGGCTGTGTCCTGAGTCCAGTCCTTTACACACTGTACACCCATGACTGTGTTGCCACCCACACCTCCAACGCCCTTATCAAATCTGCGGATGACACAACCATCGTGGGGTTGATTAGCAACAGCTACGAGGCACCATACAGGGAGGAGGTCCAGGCACTAGTGACCTGGTGCAGCGACAACCACCTCAACCTCCACACCACGAAAGACAAAAGAAGTCATCATTGACTTTCAGAAATCGGGGACCACATTGCACTCAGGTCTGAGCATCAATGGGGAAGAAGTGGAGCAGGTCACAAACTTTAAGACTGCACATTTCAGAGGATCTGGGCTGGACTGTGAACACCATCCACATTGTCAAAAAAAAGCCCAGCGGCGTCTCTTCTTTCTCAGAACGTTGAGGAGGAACAGACTCCCTCCACCTCGGCTGAAACACTTTTACCACTGCACAATAGAGAGTGGTGTGGCAGCTGCACAACATCAGAGAGGAAACAACTTCAGCGGGTCATCAAGACGGCTCAGTGACTCATTGGCTCTTCACTGCCACACCTAGAGGAGATCTACTTAAGTCGTCTCCTCCGACGGGTCACAAAGATCCGGAATGGCCCCGCCCACCCAGGATACTCTCTATTTACCACCCTCGTTGTATTTTTTGTACAGTGACAATAAAGCTTCTTCTTCTTCACTACACACATATGTATTGTAACTGTTTGTCAAGTCAAAACACCTATTTTGAGGAAGCGCTATTGTAAAGTGATGTCATATATATTATGTAGCTGTTAACTCTTTCCTCGAGTCATGAACGGCTACTTCTCTGACCCAGTTTTCGATGCTCTCTATTTGCTCCCAGGACAGTGTAACCCAGGTAACAGTCGGCTAGTAGAACGGCAGAACACCAAATGTGATCAGATGGGTTTTGTGGTGTATTTTCAGCCTTTTTTTAACTCTGGCACTAATAAGCGGTTGCTGAGAGAAGACAAGTCCAGATTCATCGAAGGGACATCCCACACACTGCCTGTCATAGTCTATTCATGAAGCAGAGGCTGACACATATGATGGGAGGTGGTCATCAACAGTTTGAGTGACAATCCATATTGAAAAAGCACAATGTAAATTCCAGCTGTATAGACAGATCTTTGTAGTTTTGTTTTTTATAGTTCATGTGGTTCCCAGAAGGAACACAGACACAGAGTCAGTGTTGCATTTGTTTCTTGTGTATCTTTCACCATTGTGTGTATTTCTTATTTGATCATTTCTCCGTTAATTTATCTAACATTGTCAGCCTCTGCCCTTGTTTATCATTGTAAGTTTGCTACTCAAACAGCATGAGTTACATTTAACACATTCAGACTGTAGCATCAAGGATCTCTAGACCAGAGACATGGATACATCCCTAAGTTGAAATCAAATGAATATATTTTCTATGTGAACTGCAAAAAATTTCCATCAAGTCTGCGTCTGATATAAAGTACAGCAACTGTAGTATATATTGATGGCTGTTGGAAAAACATGCTCAGTTTTTTTTTATTTTTTTCCTTTCTATAAAAAGGTAAGTATGATTATTGTAGCGGTATTGCTGGTTTGTTGACAGCAGCACAGCACGGTCCCTGACTTGAGTGATGGATAAAATGTAGACGCAGAAACAGGGACATTATTTGTAAACATGTTCGTAAGTTAAAGTAGGAAGAAGCAAAATGACTGTAACATAATTCTGCTGTTGGTTGCTGGCATGCGTGTGTGCTTGTATTACTCATGCTGTAGGGATATAAATCTGTTCATATAGCCACAGTGTGTGGGGATCTGTGTCCTTTATGGAGACAAAAAGCAGGTCCTTATAATTAAAATAGGTCAATTTTAGGATGTGGACTTCAGGGGAAGGGTTAGAGTACGGTGTATGCAAGCGGCTGTGGTTGGGGTTAAGGTAAGAGTCCAGCAAATGAATGCAAGTGAACGTAACGTGTTCTGAAGTGATGGAAACGCACACTCCAAGGAAGAGAGTGCAGTTTCATGTCAGTCAGTCCATTTTGGGTTGTTTTTTTTTTTTTCACTCACCAGAATTAAAAAGATTTATGCCATGTCACAGTCAGAGGCAAAGTAAATCATATGACAACTCGGGGTTAATGAGTTCAAGCTTCAATTATTTATTCATGTAAGAGTCTGTGAACAAGTAAGAGCAATCTGGATGGTTGCAATACTGGTTCCATTATCTTTTTTTAACATACAAACAGACTGTATGGTTCACAGTAACATGAAATATTTAATAACAAGGTCAATGTCAAAAAGATTGTGACAACATTTTACAGAACAGATGCAATCATCAGCAGAAAATAAAATAAATGCTACTACATAAGATATCCTTTTATTTGAAATGTATGCTAATTACAAAATCCACATGCCCATTCAGCTCTCTGTTTGTTGTGCTGGCTGCAAGCAAACATTTTCTCACAAGGTTACAACCATCCCCCACCTTTGCAGTGTTCCTCAAAGAAGAAACAGAAGGGGGGAAACAGCTTGGTTGTCCAAGCCCCTTCCATCTGTCATGTTACACTGTACCAACAGCATCAGACTTTGAAGAGCTGCAGGTTTTTTGGGGTTTTTTTTTTGGCAACTGACAGAATCCAATTTACAGTTTAATATATATATCTTTTAAAAACTGTTGTAGAAATTACATGCGCCGGGCCTCATGCCACTTTCCCCTTTGTCAGCCTGCTATTAGTGTCCATCCAGTCTGTAACAACAGTCATGGCAACAATGCAAGTGGCGAAGCAGGTTTTGACAGTGGAACTCTTTCTGTTGTACATTCAGAACAAGTATGTCAAACTTAGCTGGATGTGCTGTTCATCTGTTCAGAGGCTTCGCTGCTTCTCCTGAGTCACCTTAGGTGGGTCCCTTTCATTTCAACCTCTGCTTAGGCACTGACGTGATCTGAAGAAAACACTAACATCAACACGGTAACAGGGTACAATAATAACATGCTCAGGTTTCCCATGTTGATTTAGAATCCTACCAACTAACACAAAGTATAGCTGTGGTAGATGGGGTTGTTAGTAGCTTTGCAGGTATTTGGTTACAAACCAAAGTACTGAACCATTCAAAATCTTCCAGCAGTTCATTTTGATGCCAGAGAAGAAGTCATTAGGGATCATTCTATGGTAACCATGAATGTCTAACAAAGGCCATAGTTGTTGAGCTTTTTTAGTCTAAAGTGGTGAAACAAGCAAAACACAGACCAACAGGGACCCAATAAGAATAATAAAGGATTGATGTTGCAGGACTGGTTTCAGCAATCAGGTCAGAATCAGAATCAGAATCAGAATCAGTTTTATTGCCAAGTAATTTTTACATCACCAGGAATTTGACTTGGTCCATTGGTGCAAAGAAGCAGAAAACAGATACCAAAATAAAATAAAATATTAACAATACCAAAAAAAAAAAAAGGCAGGTTATAATTAGTGTACTTTTTGTGCAACCGAACAATTAGAATTTTAGAATTTAACATGATCACAGTTTAGCCATCCATTATCTATACACCGCTCAATCCTCATTAGGGTCATGGGGGGATGGAGTCTATCCCAGCTGACTGAAGGTGAAGGCAGGGGACACCCTGGACAGGTCACCAGTCTATCACAGGGCTACACTTAGAGACAGACAACCAAGCACACTCACATTCACACCTCCAAAAATCAAAGATGTCAACCGGGAAGTAGCAAAACCCTGGCTTCATTTTCTCAGTGCAGAAACCAACGGGTGACCTCACGGTAGCTACGTCCATCTTTTATACAGTCTATGGGATCTTCTAGCTGTGAGGCGACAGTGATACCCACCGATCCACCTTGCAGCCTATGATCACCCATGATCATGCAGGCCATGATGGCAGCTGACTTCTGCAAATAGGTCCTAGACATCTACTGCACAGTCACACAAGTCATGGGACAGATTCAGTCACAAAGACTCAACAACTGAGAGTTTTTAGTCCCAATGACTGATTGTGACAGGTATACATTATTTTTATATGAATCTATAACTCTTACCATGTCTGAATGGGATTTAAATGCTTGAAGGAGAAATATCTGAAAAGCTTATAAGGTACAAATGAAGAGGAAGAAAGGAGAAAGAAAATGGGGGAAAAAACAAAGAAAAACTCTAAAGAGAGCCGATTCAAAGAAACATTTGCCCTGGAGGGTTGGTATAATAGGTGGGAAAGTGGTAATTACTGGAAATGAACAGGCTGTGTTAAGGTGCGAATTTGAAAAAAATATATATCTGGAAAGGGATTTAAGAATGGAGCTGTAAAAAAAGATCATATACACCAAGTTTCAAGCCTATTATAGATCAATGAAAAGCAATCCAACAGCCTTGTAACACATCCTGCTTCAGTGAACTCCTCTTAGGTTTGTTTTGATGTGCTGCAGTTGAATTAATTTATCATACTAAAGCTCTGTTTTGTGTGAGCTGTCAGTGGCAGAAATAAACACGGGGCGAAACAATAGACACACCTTTCAATATGCATTTTTGTTGTCCACACTGTGGAGAAATTAAGGGTGAAAGAGAACTGAAAGAGGCCATCGACCACAAACTGGGACAACAGTCACTGATAAGAGGAAGTGACCTATAGTATTATTTACAGGTTCTTGCTGTACTATAGCAACACTGCTGCTTTTCAGGGTTTTGAATAATTGTTGCCTTGGTTTTCTTGGTTTCTAGAGATTGTTGTTAGTTTAACTAAAGAAGGCACAACAAGGTATGAGATGTAATGCTTAGAACCTTCAAACAATCTGAGCCCACCATATTATTCTGATCACCTCTCTGCTCACTGCACCAGTCATTTCTATCAGACATGTTATCTGGCAGAGACTGGCCTTTCTAAATGGCCATCTGTGGGAGAATTCAGAAAGTCCAAAGATGGTGGTTGATTGACAAATGTCCTCCTCCCCATTAAAA
>NW_007577835.1:314301-410470 GCF_000690725.1 Stegastes partitus | reverse complement strand
CATCACCTAACTTTTTAAGAATCAGAATCGACTGGTGCTTGTTAACATACATTTTTTTATGTCCTCGTGGCCATTGAAATTGCATTGATAGTTCTCTCCCCTGTGTATTTAAATAGGAAATTAGCCGGCTAGACTGACTAACTGCTAAGGTGGATGCTAAGTAGCTACACTTGCCTATAAGGAATTTGGTTCTATCAAGCAGTGCATTTGTTTTTACACTGCTCTTAGCGCTTTGTACAGACAGTTTTATCGACTGCTATTCTCCTCCAACTATACTATTAATACATGCTGCAATAAATCTGTTATTCTACTCCATTGTACACTGAGAAAAATGAACAGTACACCATGAGCACAAGTGAGTATGTGGATATTGTTGATAGATATATTGTTTTTGTATTCCCTTTTAGTTTATGTGAATGTGTTTATGAGGAACAGTGTGTCATTCTTAAATGCATGCAAGTGCATGAAAGATAACAATCTTAAATCTCGGTTGTTTGTCATTTGATCGTAGAAGATAAGCATGCAATAACAAACTAAATGCCTTCAGATTATTTGCTGGCAATGTCTTCCTTACTCTGTCTTTCTTCACCCATTGTCTCTCTCTCCCTCTCTCTCTCTCCCCATGTTGCATTGTACACAAACTGGAGCACTGTATGGCATGTGGTGCAGAGAATGAGTCAGACTGCCCACCAGCTGTGAGCCTGGCTTGCCAGTGGGGAGGAGTAAAGATATTTCATGCAGTGCTGGCAACAGCCAACAACATCGGTGTGGGTGATTTACAGGGTTATTAGGATGGGAGCCAAAGGCAAGCTGCAAAAATGGACTTGAGGTACAGCCTACAAGGAAGTATTGAGATGACTATAATTATAATGATCAAGATAAACACCTTTACACAAATAAACATCAATGAGACCAGTGATTCTGTCTATCACAGCTTCCTCTACAGGTCTCTGTGTCTCTCCATCGTATTCTAATTTTACTGATGCTTCCCTGGTCCTATTGTCGGCCAAAATCTAGATTGTAGCTACCACTGATGACTCTGAGTTCACATTCTCAATCTTATCTCTTTTAATTAAATTCAATTTTACAGTTTTACTTAGTTGAGGATGAGTTTACATATCTAAATTACACTTGGTTACTTTTAAATGGATGATTTAGATCTTTTTCAGCACCAGAATTCATCAGATTAGCGGCTTTCATGTAAAATCAATGAAAACTAATTCCTGGAGGTGGCTTTGAAACAGCCTTTAAACCTTCCTGTAATGGGATTAGCTTGACAGAAAACATAAAAGAGCAGTCTAAACAAGGTATAAAATTCAGGTTAATAAAAATCGTTTAAGTCCTAATTACTTTCTGAAAAGCTTCCATTGATCCAAAATGTGGCAGAGAGAGTACTGACAGGAAGAGAGATCATAATTCTCCTGTATTAACTTCTCTTCATTGGCAAGACGAGATGTTAAAATCCTTCTCCTCACATACAAAAGCCTTAATGATGAAGCCCCATCGTATCTTATAAGACCTCACAGTAAAAAGCTATCCCAATAAAAAAAAAAGACACTTTGCTCTCAAGTGCAGGGTTTGTTAATGTTCCAAAAGAAGAATGAGAGGCCAAACCTTTAGCTATCAGGCTCCTCTACTGTGGCACCAGTCTGAGTTTAGAAGGAAAGGTTTTAAACTTGTCTTTGGGATAAAGCTTATGTTGAAGTTAGAGCTGCTCAGGTGGCCCTGAACCACCTCTTAGTTAGCATTACTATAGGCCCAGACTGATGCACACTTCCCATAATGCACTGAGCATCTCTCCTCTACTCTCTTCTCTTTCACTCTCTGTGCTCTTAGACGCCACTATTGCATGTCCCTAATTTTGTGCCTTCTCTCTCCTGCAGTTTACATTTTGTCCTCTGCAGGTATCTCTACATGTTACTGGCCTCATCAACCTGCCCATCGTTTATGGTTTATAATTTCTCAGTGCTCATCTTTTCTCCCTCTGCTCTCCCTTCATCCAAACCGCTTGAGGCAAATGGCCTCATCTTGAACCTGGTTCTGTGTGAGGTTTCTTGTTCTTCAAGGGACTTTTCTGTCACACAGTGCACCAGGTGCTTGTCCAAAAGGAAACTGCAGGATTTCTCTGTGTTTTACTGTAAGGTCTTGACCTTACTGTGCCCTGAGATGACTTATGACTTAGCATTTCAACATAAATTGAGCTGACTTCAAGTTTAAGTCAGTTTTCTGATGGTATTGGAGTGAGGGGTTCACTGATCCCAGGTATTATTATAATCTAGGTCAAGGTCCTGGACAATATTTTTTTTTTTTATCAATGAACCAAACTCTACCTTGAATGTACAAAACGCAGGCATAACCTCTGTCTAATCTGGGGTTTGATTCCGTACAAATGGTCTACAGTGTCTGACTTAACCTCCATAAATGTATATTAATTTGTGTTTCATCCTGCTTCAGACATATGCACCACTTGCCACTCGCGTGCAACCAGCCGCTGAAAGCCTATTATCCAATTAGCGGCGTTAGTGGAGGGTCGTCCTTGGCACGGTAATTTCCCAATTAGAGAGGAACACGTGAATTTGCTCCCCTACTTAGAGGCATGTGAACGGGCCGTCCGTGTCTTCACAGAAATAGTCAACACTGTGTGTAAAAAATCTTTGTGTGTGACGAAAGAAAAAACAGAAATATGCACGCTCTGGTGAACGCCTTCATGCGCTGCCTCTCCTTTCTCTTGCCTCCTTCTTGGCTTTGTGTCAGCTTTTGCTTGTGGGTTGGGAATGACTGCGAAGAGACGCTGCCGCGGCCCAATCCCAGAGCTCGTTTCAAAAGCAGAAAGCCTCTTACATATGAGGAAGTAGCAGCAGTAGCAGCAGCAGCAGCAGCAGTAGAAGCACACGGAGGCTCCAGCCCGTCGGTCTCACCACGTCCAGGCTGCGTCTCGCTGGCTGCTACAAGCCCCGCTGCTCCTCAGGGCCCTCCACCGGGTCGGATCTGGATCGGGGGTCTCTGGCGAGCCGTGGAGCGCGTCTTCGGAGCCCCCTGGGTCCTTCTCCGCCATCACTGGTGCCCGAAGAAGCGTCGAGCAGCTTTGCGCACCCCGTATCCTGTCTGTGCCTTCGAGTCGAGCAAGATTAGAAGCTTCCAGGGAGGCGCTGCTGCTGCTGCTATAACCGAGGACGGCAAGGGACCGGGTGGAACCACCTTGACTAATTCGAGGAACATGAGCGGGTCCGTGGGGATCCCCGATCTGAACCCGGCGGAGTGCGCCTCAGATGCGTCAGCGGAGCAGGGCATCGATGAGGTAATTACCGTGGATCAGCACTCGCAGGAGATGGGGACGGTGACGATCACAGTGGCCATTCAAGCGGCGGAGGACGAGGAACCCGAGGAGGTGTCATCTAATAATATTGACTTCCTCGGAGGCAGCTGTAGTGAGGACGAAATCGGAAGACACGACAAATCAAGGTTGGTTATCTCCAGTCTCCGTAGCCAGCGTTGTGATACATTTAAGTCAATTATATCGCCATAAGAAAAGCAAAAACTTTTCCCCCTTTACTAGAGAGACCCATGAACGAAATCTGAGTGGTGAAATAAGGCTCTTAACGTTAGTTGTCTCTGGAACCAAACTAGTCTCCTCCTGCAGTAGGTTTTTTGCGCCGGACTTGAGCGGATGAACTGACAGCACATGAGCAGCTTTGGCACAGGTCCCGCGTTTTGTCCCACTGAAAGAATTCAGAAAGACACTGTACAGAAACCCTGACAGGTGCATCACAGTGGCACCAAAAGACGGCAAACAAACATCACAATGTGCGAGGATGACAACAAAAAAAACGGTGCTCACAAGTTGTAGTGTAAATCCTCACAGACGTACTGGAAGAGATATTATTATCTGTTTGGGTGGGAAGTGTTTAACCACCTGTAGGCAGCATCAGAGCTGTAAAACCAGACACCTGAGACGGGGAGATAAAAGATGGCACCTTCACTTTAATCTAATTCCCCTGCGTCATGGCCTGCTATTTTTATCCTCTGGCCTATAAGGTCCCTACTCGGACTGCGTGCGCAAAGAGTGAGTCAGTGATAGAAAGGCCAAAGGGGGAAATAGATCACCCTCTCCATACCAGGCGTTTGTTTACTTGTAGGTCACACCTTATTGGCTGTGTGACATAAAGAGCTTCTGTCACACCTGTGCAGGCTGCTGCTTCCAAGCACGTTTTTCACACTGCATGTATTTTAGGATCACTAGAAAGCGTTCTTGGAGATGAAACTGCAGATTGCCAGTATTAGTGGCTCTTTCACTTAATATTCCTCCAGCCTTCATTCAGAGATTTGGAGCACACCACTTAACGGTGACTTGAAAAACACACATCAGTCTATTAAAAAAGAAAATTCCAGTAGTGATTCTCTGTTCTTTGGTTCATATGTTTAACTTTTCTGGAGCAGTGTGGCAGCATTCTCTGCTAAATGCTCCTTGTTGTCTTAATCTGACGTCCTGGGGAAGATGTGAGCTCGTGCCAGCTGTGCGGTCAGCCGGCTGGAAAGCTGTTGACTGAGGGTGTGCGAGGGAGGAGGCTGGAGGAGGTGATGAGTCATCCGCAAAATTTCATTCAGAACCTCAAGGAATCTGCAAAGCTACCTGACTGTTTGCCGCTTGGCAGCTTCAGCCAGGTGCCCGTCAAATTGAGCCCCAAATCCTCGGCTCTGCAGTGTTGCCACCAGTTTTTGTAAATTGTGTGAAGTTGGTGGGGTGAGCCACCATATTCTGTGTGGGAGGGAGAGCCTGTGACTCCGCGCCCTTCAGATGGAGAGGTCTTGGCAGTTTCAGGGCTGGTGGGACACTGTGGTGTGGAGGTCTGGCGCTGAGGCATGGTGACTATGGCTTGTCAACGGCTGCAAGGAAAATCTGAAAGGAGAAAAACAACCGGTCCATGTCTTTTTCACTCCAGCATGTTGCGTAGGGAAATGGCAGGATGAGGCTGTATTCCTGCCAATAACTTGTAAGCCTCTGGCTTATTGTATTAATGAAAGTAAAATGTGTAACAGTTGTAATGTTGGCGGTCTAGGATATGAAACATTCTGCTGTTTCAGTAATACACCAGAGAAGTGTCTCTGCTGACCGTGATGCATGCTGTCTTCCCACACACAGCGGTGCCGGCACCAGTGGAGGGGAGTTGGAGGAGGAGAGCTGGCAGCCCCCAGATCCAGATCTCATCCAGAAGTTGGTCGCTCAGATTGAGTACTACCTGTCGGATGAGAACCTGGAGCACGATGCATTCCTGCTTAAACATGTCAGACGCAATAAACTCGGGTTTGTCAGCGTCAAGTTGCTCACCTCATTCAAAAAGGTAACCGTGTCTGCAAAACACTTGAGTGTAGTCTGAAAACACAGCAAGAAATCATTTGAATGTCTGACCTGCTAAGACTGGGCATTGTATGTTTGACCTTTGCCCAGGCTGAAGTCCTGTGTAGGTCACATGCTAACTACTCCACTAGAGGCTCATTATGTGCTTTTAATGTTAAATATTGATATCCTGAGTTGACGATCAGCTGTCCAGCAGGAATCTGCACGTATGACATTCAAACACAGACCAAATGTACAAAACATTGTCAAGCAATGCTGAAGGAAAAAGCAGTTTTAAAATGGGACCCTTGATGAAGCTCCAAGCCATTCCTGCCTTCTTTTTTTTTTTTAATCCCAATGACACAGAGGCTCCTGAGACTTGAATAGCAATGGCTGGCTGTTTCTAGTGTCAGCATGACTAGCTGTTGCTGTTCAATGATATTCTCACACTCATTCACAACAGCTGGTGCTACTTTGGGCTCCTGCATGCACATTTGTTGGCTCGCGATATTCATTTTTAAAATCTGTTTACGCCACAAGTCATCTAAGCCCTTCCACACACGCTGGTTCTTAATATAAACATGAATTCAGATGTGAGCTCTGAGGTGACACATTATAAACATGAGCAAATTATACAGTGATGAAGCCAAAGTGTTTGGCTCTATTGAATCTGGTATGATGACTTCAGTGATGATTCAGGAAGTATGATGACAAGGAAGGCAGCACACGCTCTTTATTGATCCTGCTGAGGGGCTTAAGTCAACGTGTTAATGTTTAACCGAAGCTTAATAACTCAGAAGCACAAGATATCAAATTTGTGACCTAATGATTGTGTGATTGCCCCCTTAAGCCTCTTGATATGTCACCCTTGTAACACAAGTCTTGTCTCTTTGCAGGTGAAACACTTGACTCGTGACTGGAGAACAACAGCTTATGCTCTGAGACACTCGAAGATACTTGAGCTGAACGACGAGGGGCGTAAGGTGCGGCGTAAATCCGCAGTGCCAGTCTTTGCCAGCGAGTCTTTGCCTAGCCGCATGCTGCTGTTAAGCGATTTGCAGAGGTGGCCCGAGCTGGCTGCTCTCACCAAAGAAAATGGAAGTGGTGAGGGAGGAGCCACTCAGCAGGAGCAGCTGATGAAGCTGTTGCTGAAAGCGTTCGGAACATACGGCGCTATCGCCTCTGTCAGAGTCCTGAAGCTGGGGAAGGACCTGCCGGCAGACCTGAAGAGGTTGAGCGGTCGCTACTCTCAGCTCGGCACTGAGGAGTGTGCCATTGTGGAGTTCGAGGAGGTGGAGGCTGCTGTTAAAGCCAATGAAGCTGTAGGGGGCGAGGACGGAGGGGCCAGTTCACTGGGGCTGAGAGTGGTCCTGATTGGCACCAAGCCGCCTAAAAAGAAGGTCCCGAAAGAACGACCCCGTGAGGAAGGAGGGATGCGCAAAAGCCGCTCTCTCAACAGCAGAGTACGAGAGCTTCAGTATCACGGGGACGACTCGGCCTGCAGCTCCTCAGAGACTGAAAGCACCCCAACGTCACCCAGGCTGGCCAGGAAGTCCCAATCATGCAACAAGCTCAGCCCCACCACTGCAGGCATCGCCTTCCAGAACAATCACCTGAGTCCTGGTATGTCTCCCCGTAACAGCCCCTGGTCCAGCCCCCGTGCCAGCCCTTGTCCTCAGCGCAAATCTCCCCACTCCCACAAGTCTCCTTTAGCCAGTGAGGGCAGACTGAGCCCTGAGCCCGGACGTCGGTGGGCAGACTACTCCTCAGACAGCAGCCTCACCCCCTCAGGGAGCCCGTGGGTTCAGAGGCGCAAGCAGGTGGCGTCTCAGGAGAGCAGTCCGGTCGGCAGCCCCATGCTAGGTAGAAAGATCCAGAATGCAGACGGCCTGCCGCCAGGGGTAATGAGGCTGCCAAGGGGTCCCGATGGAACTCGTGGCTTTCACTGTGTCGTTGTAGGTGAGAGGGGAAAGACTGCAGCCACTCAGACTTGAAATGTGGAGCATCCTTATGCATCCCCTGTCCCGCCGAAATAAAGTGATATATTGGAAATTTGAGCTGTTGTTGGCCGTGTTGCTCAGCCCCCGCCCCACGTTTGAGACTGTGTAGATATATTTTTGTTGAGTGCATCAGTTTTCAGTCTTTGTTATATTTTTATACGGCATTTTGAGTTACCATGGTAACATTAGTGATTTACTAATGGAAATTTGAGTGAATGTAAATTGATATTGCTTTGAGAGGGAACTATACATCTGCCACTGAAATGGACCATGTCACCTCCATTGCATCTGTTGAATTTGGGGCGAGCTGGAAAAGAAATTCCACCTTTTATTTTTTTTCTTTTCTTTTTTTAAAAAAACAATTTAACAGTGTCCTCTGTCTTGTGTGTGTAAAAGCTCGCAACATTGTCTGTGGATGGTGTATAAGTGTGTCAGTGGTGTAAGTGGCATAGGCACATGGGCTTGATAGAGATATCACCATATGCCTTTTCTGTATTTGTCTACCGTGAGTTCCATTTTTACATACGATTTAAACTGAGGCCATATTTGCTCCACTGCCATAAGGGTTGGACAGCTCATCTTGGACATTACATTTTGTTTTAGTTTTTATTTTGCCTTTTTTAATTTCATCATTTTTCTCTTGTAGCCCTGTAAATGTCGAGCAGGTAACTGCTTTATTTATTTTTTTAGCTTTTTATTTGTTCTTGGTTTCCATCAGTCTAAGCTCACAATGAGGTTTGAGGGATGTTCAGGTCAGGCAGAATAGATGCTCTTATGTTCTTGCCTTTACATCTGAGCTGGGGTATTTGTACACTGCAAGTCCTATTGTACAAATAAATCACTAAAATTGCAATTGGCCTGACTTCTTCTCTTTGTTTGTGACACGTTTTGAGTTGGTCATAATATTCTGAAGCAACCATGATCCAGTGTTATTTTTTTTCATTTCAATATGTAGCAGGATTAAGTGAGATGCTGTTACTGTGCCAGGAGTGTAGAAGCGATCTCCGACTTGGAAAGCAGAGTTGGCACATTGGCATGCTTTAAAATGAATTGCACAGATGGGAAGATGATAACACTGTTGATGGATTACAAGAAATATCAACCCTTTTTGAGGAAAAATAAATTTGACAAAAATATGGAGTAGAGCGTTGCACAAGCAGTTATTGTATCGTCGAAAGAGCAGTGTCGGTGTGCACGTGGTCCAGGTTGAATTCACATATATAGCACACATAACTGGTTGCATAAGTGTCCACCTATTCAATATGTAGCAGAGACACATTTCAGACAGAAAACAAAGCTCTGAGTCTATATATGTGAAGTGGACTGTCAGCTTTGCACATCTCCATTCATCCACGGTCCAAGCTCTGTCAGGTTGCATGGCGACTGTGAGCGAAGGACAAGTTAGAAATCTTACCACGAACTCTCGATCGGATCGAGATTTGGATTCTGAATTGGACTATTGGACGGCATTGTTGTGGTTTTGAGGATATTTCTGTCTAAATTTGGCTTTGTGATTGGGGTTGCTGTCTTGCTGAAAAATAAATCATCTTCCACAGTCCTCTTGCAGACTGCAGCAGGTTTTTCTCCAGGATTTGTCCGTATTTTGCTGCATTTATGTAAGCCTCTCCTTTGACAAACCTTCCAGGGCCTGCTGCAGAGAAGCCTGCCCACAGCATAAAACAGTTTAAGCTTCTGGATGGCTCCTCTTATTTGAAAAGATGTTTTACCACCGAATGTTCAGTGAAAATGACTAACAAGCAGTATTTCACATACAGGTGTATGTACCTGAAAATCATTTGTCACTCCATGATTAAAAAAACAGCAAAAGTAAAGGGGGTTCATACTTACGCAATCAGTGATTTTGTGCTTTATATTTATCCATGTAAAATTATTTCAGTGCTTTGTTTTCGCTTTGACACTCAATGGTTCTCTCTAACAATCAGTGAATAAAATCATTACTCCATTGTTTTTCATTGTTGTGCTGCAAAATGAAAAAGCACAAGGGTGGTGAACACTTCATATAGACGAATGTAATTTGTGCCATGTCCTCCGGTGGTTAAAAAAAAAAAAAAAAGCTCCTTAGCAACAGTCCAAATGTGAGAGAAGAGAACACACAGTTGGATGCCCATAGAGCCATCGGACTTTTAAAATCATGTCGTTGCAGCATTCTGTTTATCCACTTTTTGTTAGATATGCTATCTCCCGTAGGAGGGATTTTTAATAGGAGGACACAATCTGTTAGGCTGTGTCGGATACAGAGGGTCAGAGCCGGCTCTCCAGAATTCAGAGATGTAAAGGGACTAAGTGGAATTGCGTAAGAGGGGGATGAATAAACTTTTGTTCTCCTCTTTGCATGATTAGCAACTCGAAATCAGGAAGTCGTGATGGCTTCTGTTTTTGACAAGCAGTGTTATTTCTCAACTCCCTTTGACTGAATGACTGTTTAGGAAAAGTGTCACAAAATTAAAGTATTATTCTCATAAGATGAAGTTCTCTGTAATTACAATTAGTGATAGTTCCATACTCGCAGCAAATGGGAATATCATAAAGGGAGATAAGAGCAAAACCAAATAGCACTCTGGCTATTATTTGTAATTGGGCAGCGGGCATTGATGTATGAATACAAAGTTGTTAAGTGCAGTAATTTAGCTATTTACTCCAGACTGGATTTTCGACAGAAATAATTAGTAAGAGGAGGCGATGAGATTACATCTGTTAAATAATAAGACTTCAAAGCTTCCCACTGTTGTAGAAGTGACTTGGTGTCATGTCATTGTGAATCAGACAGGACTCTACTAAATTACTCTCACATCATTATGATACAATGTGTGACTAGTGGCTTTAAAATCATGAACCATATAACCATTTATGCATATTCATATGCATTTACACCAATAACTGCTTTCAATGCTCGACCCGCTGACTGATAACAAACCCATTAATGTCTGCACATTAACAACACGGTACGAAGCAGACGAACTGAGGTCATGCTGGACAGTCAGTAATTATGAGGTTCTTGTGGATGCAGAATTACAAAGGCCTTTGTTAGTGTTTAAATTACAGGTCTCCAAATGGTTACAAAAAAAAAAAAACATAAGTCTCCTCCTTAACTCAGAGAACATGACAAACACTTGCATCAGTCTGTGGGAGGGAGCCGGAGTGGCTGTGAGGGGGGTGGAGTCAGATTTGAGGAACAAGAATTAGGGTGGAGTAAATATACAACTGTCTCAGCAACGCAGCAAATCAGAACAGTCGACACAAAGACCGAGAACTTGCAAGAAAGGAAATGATTTTTTTTCCTCCTGATATTTGTCTTTTAACCCTATTGTGTAACGTCAGTGCATAGGTGTCTATACAAACTGTGGAATTAAATAGTGCTGACGTACAAAACTTGGCAGAGTCGAAGTAACTGTCACAACTTGATAAAGATGTTGACTGCCGTCTTTGCAAATCAGTGCCTTGGGCCCTTCAACAGCATTAGATTAGGAATGGAGTGCTCCTCGGCTACTATGTTGCCCTCCTGACCTCCTCCTTCTGTCACACGTCTGTGGGTAACATCAGCTTCTGGCACCACTCGCAGTGTTTAATGTGAGAAAAAGCACAGACATCTGTGAAAATGACCTCAGCTAATAATAGAGCTCCGAATTCCAATCACAGGCTGCAGAGAGAACAGCATTCAAGTAGAATGCCCGTCTCATTTTCTTTAGAAATTAAGTATCTGTCCTGGTCAGATTCTGGATATTGATATGACACAGTGGAAGAAGACCGTCTCTGTAAGGTGTCAATGGAGCATCTAAAAGAGCACATATAGTTTTGGTCCAGGATGTGTGTTGAAATGAACAAAAGAAAGGCCACATTGGTCATTTCATTGTTGCTGATATGGATGTTAAAAAATATATCTCAGCTATGTTAGTGCTACACTGTTTGCCTTTTCTTTTAAAACCCCCTCGTGTGACTATAAACCCTGACCATATTATACACCAGGTCAGTGTGCCTACATTAAAGTCAACAATAGACCATCAATAAATAAAAACATTTAGACATGTTTTTGTGTATTCACTGACAATTTGTTAGCAGTGTTGAGTACAATTAGATGAACATATATATATTTCACTATTTTAAAAAAAAATCATTTACAGTGTCTCAACTGAGAAAAAACACAAACAAAAAAAATACCAAGAAAACATATTTACAGAAATTGTGCTGTCTCGAGCGAACATCTTACAGTGTCAGTACAGTGATACTGAGGAAGATTACCAGTTGAATGGAGAGGATATCTCCAGCATCTCCAGCAAGGGAAACCACAAGTAGCTGCAGGTTTCTAGTGCAACACATTTGAAGAGTTTCAGTATTTATCATGAACAGACATACACTGTTAGAGACTGTTTTCTGCGCATTTCCCAAAAATCATGCAGCAGTAAGCGATGACAGCTATACCAGTTGCTGTTTGAGACTACAGTAACTCTTATTTATTTATGCAACATATGAACTTTAAAAATGAACTTTCACTTTCTAACATTTGATATGCGCTTCAGAAGGCCATGGCATCATTTAGTTTGCCCAGAGGGCGATGCTATTACAGTTGTGGGCTGCACTGCTGACTCAATGTAGGAAAAAAAAATAAAGTACATGCAAAATAACCGTTGGAATTATCCACATAAACAATGACCTGTTGGAAATAAAAACACCTTAACACATTCCATTCTCCATATTCATGCTTTCAGGACATAAATGTTACCTTCCAATTTGTCTTTTGCGTGTGGTGGCACTATAAAAAGCTCTGTAGCCATGGTTACTATTTGACCCTCATTGATGCAGTTACCTTGTAATAAGGGAGGAGCAATATGCAGCTCCAAGGTGACATGATGTTTGTGAAAGCACTGCTCCACAGGATACCAAAGGTATCTATCAGCACAACAGCGCCTAACCACCAGTTTAGTCAAACCAACTAGACAGACATAATTATCGGCTCGTCATCCACCTGCACAGCTCCATCTGCAGAATCTCAGCAGGAGACAGACGCACAATGATTAGGATTGATCTGATGGTTGTGTGGGTAGAGTCATCGTTGGTGTGATGAGGAAAACACTTCCTGCCTGTTAGCAGATGGGATGCAGACGTGTTGCGCAGCGAGTTTGGGCAGGCAAACGTGCTAAGAACACAGTATCTCAAATCTTCAATCTGAGTGAAGCGGTGAGAAGCAGAAGAGGGCACAAACCAGCCATGTCTCCAGAGCTTTGCTTCAGATGTAGAGAGAACCGTCAGCAGGTCCCACATAACCAATCCCTATCAGAAGAACATCTATTAAAGTCCAAATGCCCAGGCCTCCAAAGCTGAAGAGTTTGCCCAGACCCTCTCTCCACTGGCCCAGATAAAACCGATCTGCCCCAAAACCTCCAAGTGTAATGCTACAGAAAGAAAGAGCAGGAAAGAGTAAGGCATGATATCAGAGCGCACATCCTGTTAGAGTGTTTCAATCCTCTAGTGACTGTGGTGATACCAGTTACAAGTTTACCTGAGGGCTAATGCGGTTGACCATTTGTATCCACCAGTCCAGTTACAGAATAAACGTTTTTGAAAACGTCTTTTACCTACAAGGAAGAAAAAAGAACACAGTGTGGACATCGTACAGTGATTGTGATATACATTTCCTAAACAAATAAACAAAACTGAAAAATAAAACTAATTAGCATGACTGAAAAAGCATTTCCATTGACAAATTTAGGAACTATGTAGAACAAAAGAAAACCATAATTAATGAGATTTTTTGTGAAATATCATGTTGTTTGTTTTCATTTGGGTTCCCACATTCTGTAACAACGTCCATGAGGAGAGCAGGGAGCACGTGAACTAAATCCTTCAACACGAGATATTTTATCATATCTGCTATATGGGGGTATTACTGTAGCAACACTATTTGTAAATGTGTAGTGAGATTTGTAAAAGATTCATTGATGTGTTAAAAGACAGATGAAAAGTCTAAGGATTTGGCTACAAGTGCTGGAAATACAGACAAATCACCAGTTACAAGTCAAGTGGGCCTCACTATTGGCTGTCTTTTTGCACTTGACTTTTGCTACAATTCTGCCGTAAGAGATTCACATCTGAGGCTTCAGGGTTTTCTTTGCCCTGAGCTCAGGCTCACAGACTCGTTCATTCTTTACCTCAGTACTTATGCCGTACTTCCAGCACTTGTAGCCAAATACTTAGATTTTTCATCTATCTTTTTACACATCGATGAATCTTCTACAAATCTTTCTACACATTTACAAATAGTTTTGCTACAATAATACCCCCATACTGCTAACTTAAAAGTTTCCTTTCAGACTATTTGGCTGCCAAGATAAATGTGACATGGTTGAATACATTAAATCTAATTATTGATATTATTTGTCTGATTTACACCTGGCAGACCAAGCGTGTGACATTACCATGCTTGAAATGTAAACATCTTCTGACTACTAAAAACAGTAAAGACTGTAATCACTCTGCACTGTGGTATTACTGGTTATGCATACATGCTGTTTTTAGATGTGTATCACCACAAGAAAATGCTGTCACTGCTATATTCTTCCGTACATGTGTGTACATACATAGGAAACTTAATGGGTATTTTTTTCCAGCCTTATTCCTTATGCAGTTGGCAAAATGGCGTCCCAGGTTACTACTTTCTGTTTACTTTCAGTGTGACTCAAAAACAAACATGTAATATCATTCATGTAAAAATAGCATCGCTACAAGGAGCTTCTCCCTTCGACAACTGTGAGTGTCTTGGACTTAGTTATTCCACAGAAGGCTACTAAACAGGCTTTACAGCAGAACCTTTATCATACCTAAACAATGTACATGGTCTAACACGTCACAGGTGGCGTTGTAGCGCTTGCGTGGGCAGGAGACTGTCATACAGTTGGTGGAGTTTGAGCAGCGGTACTGGGATGGATCCAGCTGCCAGCAGAACTGACAGGTGATGGACAGCGAGAAGTTGGTTTGCTGTTGCCCCGACTCTCCCTGCAAACACACAAGAGAAAAGAAAAAACACTATGCAGTAATTCCGAAATTAACGCCCCAATCATCCTTTTAACAACTGTTTTACCAAGCCACAAACTTTGTATAATAAAGTACAAATCTCACTCAGCCTTTACACGACACAGATTTATCACAAGATGAAATGCTACTTACTATACAGTGAACCCCTTTTTTGGGTTTACAGTTGAAGGAAGCTGGTTTGCCGTAGGTACAGTTGTGCTGGTAACTGCACTGTATGCAATCAGCTGGCAGGCGATTACACAAACCTCCACTGGGACACTTGGAAGTGTAGCTCTCTTCATCTGCAGGAGACACTGCAAAACATCCAACAGAGTTACAGAGTTAATGTAACATAACAAAACTTTGATGTAAGTTAATTTTACAACCTTATGTGTGGGATCATTATTGGTAAGCCAACAGGCTAATGATTGCATCCTTTTGAATCTCTCGTCAAACTGGGACAACACAGCTGTGGGAGGTAAATGACTACCACTCTGCCCTCAAAGACGGGAGACCTTCAAAGACTCATTGAGCAAAGCCATTTCTTCCTGATTGCTCCATTATGTGTGCCCGCCGGACAGCAAAAGCAAACTGTTCCTCTCTGTTGAAAAATAATTAACTCTACAAAGTCAACACAACACAATGGCAAGATTTTCTTTCATGATATACATGATAAAAATGGAAAAACTAATTTTGAGTTAAATCGTTAAATATACACAGAAAATGTACTTGAAAGTTCATCAGTCCTCTCTGAAACAGCCATTGTTTCTTTGATCTTGCTTGTGTGATATAATCCAGACAAATCAGGTTTAAGCTTTCCCTGTATTTTATTACAGATATTTGATAGCAAAAAATGTATTATTCATCCATTATCTCTCCATCCATTATCTATACACTGCTTCATCCTCACTAGAGTCGTGGGGGGGCTGGAGCCTATCCCAGCTGACTTAGGGTGAAGGCAGGGGACACCCTGGACAGGTCACCAGTCTATCACAAGGCTACACTTAGAGACAGACAGCCAAGCACACTCACATTCACACCTTCAGACAATTTAGAATCACCAATTAACCTCAGCATGTTTTTTGGACTGTGAGAGGAAGGCAGAGAACCCGGAGAGAACCCACACTGCACAGGGAGAACATGCAAACTCCATGCAGAATGTGTGGAGTTTGCATGAGGAGTTTGCGTATGTGGAATGCTTTTTGTAGATGCAGCATGGGTGGCAGTCTGATGTAAATTTCCTACAATGTGAGACAATAAAGCGAATCTTGAATCTTTGCCTTGCAACTTCTTTTGGGCATTTTGGAATCTGGTCCACATCATTTAAGGATACAACACTAGATTTTAGGGCACTGTAATTCCAAACGAATATGCCTCTTCCAATTCTTTTCCCAAACAATTAAATGAATAACGATAATCACATTATTTAATGACAAAAGCAATCAATAGTCACATGTTATCTTTGTATGATCAGTGCTGACTTCTGACTGCAGGGTTTACCTGAGGCTGCGGCAGGGACCACCGGGCTGGTGATGACAGGTCCATGTTGGGCATCTCTGGTGTAGGGAGGCTCCTGGCCAACATGAGGAGAACTCAGGTACCCTGACAAGCAAACAGACAACGAAGATAATACACAACCTGAGTCCGAGTCAGCCTTCTGTCGTGACCAGATTTAAATAAATCACATATTGTGCTCTGTGAAAATACTTTTAACCAACAATGTTTACGTTTACTCAATTCACGTGATACGAGAAAGTCAATATTTTATCAATGGACATAAATTAGAAGTCTAGTACAGGTGGCAGTAATTAAAAACACAGGGCTTTATTTAAATGACAAATCTAAGCTCCAGCTTTTAAATAACTTTAGCGAGCTGCTCCACTGAGGCGTCAGCTAGCTAACAACACTTCCTCTACATTAGCACAAACACTTAACTGTTAGTTGTCATATAGGCTACTGAAAATTAATTACCACACAACTACCCGAGGATGCTTGGCGTGTCTTAAAAGCAATTGTTCAATCAGCGTTCCTCACTGCATGCCATGTTTTCATTGCTAACTAGATATGTTAACGTTTGAGTTAGCTTGTTAGCTAGACATGCAATGCTAACTCAGTGGGACAAAGCTAACGTTAGCCGACAGCGAAAAATAACCTTAGTGTAAGTTGGCCTTCCACATAGGCTATACTATAACAGTCCCTGCAAACATACCGTTGACACACTGTAAGACTAGGTCCAGGAACAATACGACAATAATCCCGTAGCTTTTAAAGCAGCGTCCTCTGTCCGGTCTCCATATCTGACAGTTAGTAGCCATTGTTGCTGCAAAATGACGCTGCATTCAAGGCATGTGGGAAAAACCAGCGTTCCCGAGCCTTTTGGAGGACGGGAAAGGAAAAGTGGTCGTGAACGCATATGACCCTGAATCTTTTCATAAGGTAGTGGGACTTCAACTCAAGGGAGAGATGAGACGGAAACGTTTTTTTTGTACTAATAAAAGGTTATTAGTTTCCATTTTCCCAACAAATACATCCAAGTAGGCAACGTGACTATGCGGCCTTTAGCTTATCACACCAACCATACATTATATCCTGAAAACATATACTGTATAAATATGATTGAACACTTGTGAAGCAATTTAAGTCTTATATCAACAGTTTCTTTTTGTACACTATTCTGTAGATGGCACCGATGCAGTCCTCCTGCTGGTACCAGAGGATTCATGTAGAAAGCAGCCATGGGAGGAATACATTTCGCAGCCTGACACTAAGGAGATATTCCTTAATGTCAGGCTGTGAAATATATTCCTGATCTGATCTGCCATTACATGTTCATTGAGCATGTGCTGTATATTGCTCAATAGTTATAAAATGAGCTGGAATGTCTGTCATGTCAACTTTTAACCTGCACACATCACTGAAAATTGCTCAACATCATGCTTTTGCTTAGAAGTGACTAAACTAATGAGGCAGAAAAACTCCTGGAATGCTGCATGTCACAATTACAATTTATCATGACATCTCAGCTACAAAAAAAACAAAAACAAGCTTTGACTTGCTCTGTTGTGAAAGTATAAAAAAAAAAAGACTGGCACTTTCACATTTGGCAGATTTCTTTTATTTCCAAGATTTCCCACTGAGGCAGACCTTTGTCTGGCTCACATTCAACTTTCACTATAACAATGATCACCGCGTTTCCTTCAATTACCAAGTAGCTTCAGATAGATCACCCTGACATTATGCCCATTTGATCCACATACAACATTGTTTCTGCCCTTCACAAATGATCACCTGGGCATTTCACAGTTCTTAGCTAGCTCCATTCATTACATTACCTTACGAAATATCAGTTCATCTGTTACTCTGACAGCACTTTCCCATTACCCTCATTATACGTGCCATCATTTGTCCCCTTACTGCTCATCAGACTGTACTCCTAAGACTGAGGTATTGAAATGCGAGACTCGGCTTTGTTCTCTGTCTTCTCAGAAGTCCTCCTCTGCGTTTCGACAGCGGGACTGTTTGAGCAGGGTCAGGCGTGCCATCACCTCGGACACCGACAGTTCTCCGTGGATTTTGTTGTCCCTCGTGCGCACATTGACGCTGTTAGTCATCTTCTCCTTCTCTCCGACCACTGCCAAGACACAAGAAGACAACAGCTTGACTTCAGCCAAGAAACAACACACACACACACACACAGCTACCCTAACATAGTACCCACTCCGTGCCACTGAATTCAACAATTGTGGTTGGTGAGCCACCTTCAAGATCCATTTGCCTTATATGAAACAGTTAGGGTTTATCTGACTCGCCAGCATTCTCGTGGTGGATCTACTGACAGCAGTGCAGTGAAATGAACCACACCAGTTTAACCAGTTTCAGCCACTTTACGACAAACATTTTACACTTTACCTTCCAGCAAGTGGTTTTTAAAATAGACTCAATTATCATGGGATTAACCTTTTAAATGTACAGCGGTGCACAAAAGTGTCAGGCACATTTGATGTTCTTATTCATTATGCAAATTGTCCAAATTTGTGCCTCAACATGAGAAAAAGCTCAAACAAACGGCAAGACTTACAAAGAACTATCTTTCCTGCCAAGAAGAACAAGAAGTCCTGCAGCAGATGGTGTGGCCTCCACAGAGCCCCGATGTCAACATCATGGAGTAAGTTAAAGATTACATGAAGAGACAGAAGCTACTGAGACCTCCTAAATCCACAGAAGAGCTGTGGCAAGTTCTCCAAGATGCTTGGAACAAACTGCCTGCCAAGTAGCTTGAAAACTGTTTGCAAGAGTACCAAGAAAACCTGATACTGTACGAGAGGGTATCATTTTTGAAAGCATTCTCAGTTTCATTTTAGTGTTTAAAACTTTGGCACGTAAATGTGATTTAACTTAGGCTGGTACATTTTCTCACCAAGAATGAAGTTATACTGGGCCAGCTGAGCATTTCGGATTTTCTTGTTCAGAAGACAGCTGGAGTCCAGGTCGGCATCTGCTATAAATCCAGCTTCCGTAAACTGTTTACACACCTGAAAGATAGCAATTCATAGTATAATATTGTTTCGCAATCTTCGTAGACTTGAAAAGTTTCACATGATTGTATTAAAATGTGATCAAGATGTGTAAGGTATACCCTCTTGGCGTAATCCTCACAGGAGGGGTTGACAGGCACTAACATCACCTGGCGTGGAGAGAGCCACAGAGGCCTGTTGGAGGACAGACAGGCAATAATCATCTTCATATAGTTGCATGAAGATATAAACATTAATGTCTGTGTTTCTCCCCAACAAAAAAAAAAACTTATTTACACAGAAGGGGGGAGATGTTAAAATGCCAGAAAGTGGAGAGATGTTACTACAGTCGATTGTTTGGCATTCAAACAAATTGGCATGTCATTCACAACCATCCTAAAACCGGATATTAGCACAAAAACAACCAGAATAATGACAAAGACCATCTGATGTATCACACATAAGACAGGTCAAAACAGTGGGCCATATTCAGCATCATACATTGTGAGTAATTTGTGATTTGAACTGACACTATCAAATGATAGAGCAGCCAGAAAGCTCCTCACCATTTCCCGGCATAGTTCTCTGTGAGAATGGCAATCATCCTTTCCACTGAGCCCAAGATGGCACGATGGATGATGACTGGTCGGCCTTTGTCATCCCCATCTTTTCTGTCATCACAGCAGGGGGAAAAAAAAGGAAAAGGGAAATGACATCTTGCTGTAGCTGCAAGTAAGCAAAGCTTTTTGACAACTTTCACTTCAATTAAAATCATATTTGTATAACACAGTTTCATACAAAAGTGCTTTAATTAAAAATACAGTAAAAATGTTTTACTATTAACACTACATTCATTCCAGTACCTGTATCTATCAAGTAGCCCAAAATGTATTTGTTTGCCCCTTAATCACTATCAACCTTTGTCAGTCCTCCCTTTTCTATTGACAACACCGGGCCAACTGAACTAATGCACAATCTGGAAATACTATGGCTGATGTACAGCCTGCTGTTTATTGACGTATAGATTGTTTTCCCATGCTGGGTTTATTAATTGAACGTTCTGATGAGACAATAACCACCACCTGCTCATTGAGTTCAAATTTGCATACAACTCTTCACCTCTTAAACAACACGACTCCATAGAGCACAGTGTGCAAGCTGAGACATCTTATCCAGCAGGGGCTTAACATATAATCCTTGGTGCGGTAAAGCATACAGACTCAGCACTGTGCCAATGTTTTGATTAGTTGACTCACCCCACAAAGGTCAGATTGAAGCGAATAGGCAGCTGGAAGTCCAGCTGAATGGTTGCACACTGGTGGTAACGTCCAATTGCATCTTTAATCTTAATGTCAATCTGCAATGGCAAACAGTTAATTACAATCATTTCCATATCTCAAAGACTCATGCTGATCATACGGTTGTTAGGAGAAAAAAGAAAAATCAAAAAATGTTCTAACCTTGGGTCCATAAAAAGCACCGTCTCCAGGGTTGAGTTTCCATGGCTCCCCGAACTCATTCAGGCTGTTTTCCAGTTGCTGTCAAACATGAGGCACGGGTTAACATGTAATTTGAATCTGAAAAGTGAAAGGCAATTACTGTGAAGCAGACCAAGTCTTGGTGAAGTGCATAATCAAGTATAGAAGAGGTTTTTCCAGCCGTCCTCTGCACTGCTTAATGCAATTTTATTTTTTTATGTGCATTTCAAGTGTTCTTATGCAACTTCTAACTAGACAAACGTAACAGAAAAATCAGGTCAAACAAATGAGTAGTTTTGTTTTACTGACCACACACCACCCACAGAAATCCAAAGGACTTCACAGTGACTCACTGATCTGATACTACAGTATGATCACATGACAGAGAACCAGTTCTTTCATCCACATCCATCAGTGTCAACATGAGCATTTATCTGCTGAAATCTACGGTGTGTCAAAGGCCCTGCAGCGTCTTGCACTCACAATACAAAATCAGAAAATTCAGAGAGCAACCAGAGTTCACTTTCACATGTCAAACTGTAACTATGACACAGTTCACCTTCTCAGCCTGGTTCCACACAGAAATGTCCCCCAGATACTTCTCCGGACGAGTGGAGAGGTGCAGCTGGAAGGAGAATCCAAACACATCGTAAACACAGCGGAGGAAGTCCAGACAGCCCTTCATTTCTGATTCGATCTGTAAAGGAAAACAAATGACTCAGAATTTAGGAAATGACTCATAATAAGCAGGTACTTGTTTTTACAGAAACATTTTTCACATGAAAAGATTTGAAAGCAAAAATCATCATCCCACAAAAATGTGAGAAACCGCTGATGTTTTTCACCTGGTCCATCGTGCAGAAAATGTGAGCGTCATCCTGCTGGAAGCGGCGCACTCTGGTCAGCCCGGTTAGGGTTCCTGACAGCTCATTCCTGTGGAGGACCCCGAAATCTGCCAGCCTCAGAGGAAGCTCCCGCCATGAGCGAGGCCTGTGGCCGAACATTAGACTACAGGACATACAGGGAGCAGAAAATCCAATGACTGCGACATGCATACAATACTGTGTGTGAAGTTTGATATACAACAATTGGGATACACAATATTTCCTCTTTGACAGCTCTAAATTTACCAGTGCCCAGGGCAGTTCATTGGCTTCAGAGCAAAGATGTCGTCTTCAACAGGAAAGGAGAACATGTTTTCACTGTAGTGCTGCCAGTGGCCAGATGTCTCCCACAGTTTGCTGTTGTAGATGTTGGGGGAGGCTACTTCCTGAAAGCCTCTTCTCCAGTACTCATCCTACAAAAACAACAAAACCACATAAGCTAAACACAGCAGTTGGACTGCACAGGTGCCGTACAGAGCTGACCTCATCGTGACTTCTGGCATGAAACCTCAAGCTACTGCAAAGAAAATCACATCTTGTGGGTTTTATTTATCCAGTCAGCAACACATTCAACGGCCTGTTGAGCTGGTTAGCAGCCAGCAGGAGAAGGCCGCTGTAACTGGAAGGATTTTTGAATATATTACTGCTAAACCATGCTACTGCAGTCACTATTCAGCACCTAGAAATGTGATGCATAGCAAGTTCTGTCTTGAATGTTCATGCATTATGTTATAGCAGGAAATGCATAGTATGCTTTTTTCTTTTTCCCCCACAGCAATAACAGGCTTAAGTGAAGTGATAATGATCTTGCACTCGTTCTGTGCAATGTGGTAGTCTTGGCTTGGTCTGGTTTGTGGGTGTGTGCCGTGAAAGTCTTCAAGATGTCAGCATGTATTTGCAAATGTACCACAGAGACAAGTTCCTGTAGAGTCACTGGACTTGGCTAAGGAGTTCAAGTTACTCTGAAATGAAAAGTTTCAACTTAAACTTCAATATTCTGGTTGTTCTAGCAATCATTCAACCCAATTGCCAAATGTGCCAAGAGAAAATTTAAGTGATTTCTGTGATTTGAAGGGGGCTAATACTTATTCAGTTACTTATTTTGCATTTTTGATTTTTAGCTTATTGTCAATACTTTGTAGAAACCTGTTCACACTTTGACATGAATCATTTTTGTAAATTCTTGTCAAAAAAAAAGCCAAATTACATTGACGATGATTGAACGTCTCAATCAGCCTTGCACATCTGAACACTGCAATTTTGGTCCCATTCTTCTTTGCAAAACTGCTCAAGCTCTGTCCAATTAGATGGTTGTTGGCTTTAAACCATTTCTGTGTAGCTTTGATTGTATGTTTCGGGTTATTGTCTTGCTGGAAACGAAATCTTGTCCCAAGTCGCAGTCCTTTACTGTATTCAATGTACCTCTACCCTTACAAGTCTTCCAGGGCCTCCTGTATAGAAGCATCCCCACATTATGATGCTGCCACCACCGTGCTTCAAGGTGGGAACGGTATGTTTGTGATCATGTGTAGTGTTTAGTATCCGCTAAACATAGCATCTAGTCTGACGGCCAAGAAGCTAAATTTTGGTCAGACCAAAGAACCTTCGTCCAGCTGACTTCAGAGCCTCCTGACATGCCTTCTGATGAACTCTAATGGAGATTTTATTCAACATTAGCTTCCTCTTTGCCACGCTCCCATAAAGCTTTGGTTGGTGACGAACAGGCGACAGCTTTTGTCTGCACAGTCTCTCCCATCTCAACTGCTGAAGCTTGTAACTCCTTCAGAGGTGTCATAGGTGTCTTGGTGTCCTAGTTAGAACCAGGAGTACTGATCCACCAGTGACTGGACCTTCCAGAAACAGGTGTCCTTATATTACAATCACTTGAGACACATTCACCGCACTCAGAGGCCTTCATTTCACTAAATAAGTAAATACTTATTTTATACTTTTAATTAATAAACATTACTTTGTAGAAATCTGCTTTCACTGTCAAAATGAAAGAGTCTTTTTTTTGTCTTCCAAATTCCTGTCAAAAAAAAGACTGTCAGGACTGAGCCAAGCCCTTCCTCAATCTCTGGGGAGAACTTAAACTGATGGAGCTGAGCAAAACTATTCAGTTCACTGTTCACTCACAGCTTATCTTTGAGCTTCTTGGTGATTGCAAAAGTCAGTGGTTAGTGGTCTGCATATCAATGAGCTGGCAATCACTGCCAGTACACTAGAAATGTTAAGCACAGCCTGAGCCTCATGGGCTGAGACTGAAAATGATTGTACGTGTTTGTTGTGTTGGAGAAACCCTCGTTTTCTTTAAAACTTTAAATGTTAAACGGAAGCCGGTGAATTGCTTTATGGATTTTGTTCTAAAATAAATTGCAATTCACTGACATTGACAGAAAAAGCTTAATGGAGATCCCAAAAGAAATATTTTATAATAGTAGCAAAACAGTATAATTTGCATTATATCAAACGGTTTCAAAATCACAGACCAAAGCTTAATTAGGTAACAATTCTAAAAAACACTGTCACAATATAATGAACAAATGGGGTATAATTAAGCATACTGTGGAGGGGAGACATTTAATTACACACAGTAGCCAAAAATACACAATGATGATTGGCTGACCTTAAAACCCATCCTTCACATCTCTAGAGCTGTACTGTTAGCAATTGTAATTATATGATATTGATGCAAAATTAATATTATTATACTGATAGGTTAGGATAAAGGTGAGGATTTAACTTTAAGAAGAAAAAAAAAAAACAGGAGAGGATCATTATCTGAAGGCCTCACTTATGACCAACTCAAATTTCCGTCTTAAACAGATTTAAAACATTGTGAGATAGACTGTAAATAAAAAGAAGTCAGTGAAAGGCATTCTGCCATCACTCCTACCCTGATGAACTCTGTGAGGGTGTTGTAGATGTGGGCTCCACGCGGCATAAAGAAACAACTGCCTGGGCTGAGATCATGGAAGAAGAACAGCTCCTGATCCTGTGAAACACACAAAGACCACTTTTTAATGACTTCACATAGTCCTTGACATATCCTTGTTATCTGCAGGTACAGCCAGCAAGAACTTCTTCACACACCACAGGAGTTATCCAATCATCACACACCAGATAATCCATCAGCGACTGACTGCATGACCCAAAAAAGAAAAAAAGACAACAAAAAAAGGCAGAGAGGTTTGGTGTACCATCACAGCTGGAGAGCAGGACCAACTTTTCTAAAAGGACTGAGGACAGATCTCGTTAATTAAGGTAACCACTATTAAACCCAGTATAATATTCTAACAAAAGACAACTTAATACATTGATTTGAATAATGAGCCATTACATTCGCATCAGAGTAATTAAACATAACTAGAGATGTATTTTACTCAGCATTTTTTATTGTTAGTCTTGCGTTAATGTAGCGTTTATGTAGTTTTAGACTTTACTGGGATCAGACCTAATTATTCCTTTTATGGATTTTTAATTTTTTTGTCTTGCGTTTTTTCACAACTATTTGTGTATTATAATTTTATTCTCATAATTTTATTGATGGAAAACACTTTGAGTTGCACCTGTTGTATGAACTGTGCTACACATGTTAAGTTATTCGTATTATTATGAATCTAAATTGAAAGTTCCCATAAAACTAAGTGATGGTTTCAAGATTTGACACCTGGATATCTTTTTTGCACACACACACATTTCATCTTTTTGATTCAGAACGACTGCGTCACAGAACTGGTCTGCAACGAGAGGTTTTCAAATTGCATTCAATGAATGAAAAAGGACCGACTTGGGAAAACGCCACAGAGCGCCATCTTTAACACAACATGCCACAGTCGTCACCTCACTTTGACAACATTATCTTGACTCTGAAGTTTATTATGAAACTGGGTGGCGGTGAGTGCTGACTGAGGTGCTGCCGTCTGCATCTCCCAGGCTGGGAAACCAGCTGGGGTGCTCAGATGACTCACAGATGTCCTGAATGTGCCAATAAGAAGCAACACAGCACCCTCAGCTGGTAGATCGTGGCAACTATGGTGCAGAACAGCTTTAACGTCAAGCTGGGTTGTGATTACTGGTTGCCGTTGCAAAATGATCAGAGACTTATTTATTTGTTTAGTAATTAAGTTCTAAACATTACTAAGCATCTCCTATTCAGCCTCTGGAATAAAAATTATTTTGTTTCTATGGTTTTGTCTGTTGTATCTATGTTTGCAGTTAATACTCGTCCTGGTCTTGGTCCGGGCTCATTTCAACCACAAGTACAAAATCACTGACAGACTCTCAGGAGGAAAAGCCTCTACAGAAACCTCAAAGGAGATGTGTCAACCATCACATTATCCAATTACAAATTAAACTTGTCTTTGAACTGGGTTTCAGTCTCCAGTTTTAGGCCTCAACCAGCTGGGCGGGCTGAAACATGACAGCCTACACTGACTCACTTTGCCAATCTTGCGATGGTCTCTGTTCTTGGCCTCCTCCTGAAAACGTTCCCACTCCTTCAGCATCTTTGAGTCTGGAAACGAAATCCCATAGATCCTCTGTAGAGTCTCCATGTCGGAGCGGCCCTCCCAGTAAGTGGAAGAGTTCTGATGACAGAGCAGAAAAACAGCTTTCATACAAGCTGGCACAAGACTCCCTGTATAGACGATATTAGTATTATGGATACATTTAAGAAGTGGTGGTTTGGGACAGTGATGAAACAGAAATCTTATTGGACAGTGTGCATTTTCCATGTATGTACCTTGTAAATCTTCATGGCTTTGATCTTGCCTGTGTGTCTGACATGGGGACCTCGGCACAAGTCAATCAAAGGGCCACATCTATCAAAGATTCACGAGTTACAACAGTTCGCAATACAATGTAAAAGGTCACTTAAAAGAATACACAATAACACATTTACATACATGTAACCAACTTACCTGTAGACTGTAGTGGTGGGGGTGGTGACTTTCTCATTCAGAATGCGGCATTTGAATTTGTTGTACTGGAAGGTACAGACACTTTGGGTTAGTAGGTTTTAATGTCTTGATGAAAGATTTCACCTTAAATGAATTCATATAAACAGTGGAGATAAGATTAGGCCAGTGTCAATATAACAGACAATATCAGCAGGTTGGAGAATACTTTTCTCATCACTGAAAAAGTTTGAAAAACTGTAGCAGGCTTATAGGACATACTTCAAATGGGAATATATCAAGAATTGGACACCAACAATGCCACAATCTGTTCATAATATGTGCAGAGGGTCCAAGGCTGACAGTGAATATCTGTGCATTCTTTCTCTCACCTTGAACATCTTCAGCAGCGTCTGCTTGCTGATTTCAAGCCTCTCAAAGGGCTGTTTTTCCTTCACCACAGTCTTACACAAAGCCTCCAGGTCCCCAAACTCAGTGCTGGATACTCCCCTGGGAAGAGTAAACATATTCAGGCCATTAAAGCAACTCAAGGTCGGTGCTGTCGTGATATCTCTGTAGATGTCTGGAACTTTTGCTGTAAGCCATTTTTAGCCAAACAAAGCAGAACAATTAACAACAAACTAATTAAAAATCGCTTCTTACTTCTGTCCATCCAGAAACATGTCATAGTAGAAGCCGTTCTCTATCGGGGGCCCATAACACAAACAACCTCCATAAAAGCGCTCCATTGCTTCCCCCAGGATGTGAGCACTGGAGTGCCAGTACACCTAGAAACAAGATAAACATGTATATAATTAATTCTTTAAAGAAAGTAGTCCAGTCTAGGTTAAGGAAGTATGTTGTTTGAATGCAGTAGCTAAGACCAATTTTATACCTAAGGTAGGACTGCACCACACTGAAGAAATTAGAAATAAAATGCAATTTTGGTGGATTTGCGACATCAGAAATAGATTAGCAGATCACAAGTGTTGCAATACATTTCTTTGGTTTCTTCTTTCCTCAAACTCTGCACACTTTCAAGAGCAATGTGTTAAAATATTAACAGAAGTTCTATGTACTCACAGCCTGAGCGTCCTCATCGTCAAAACGTAAGATCTGAAGAGAGCAGTCCCGCTCCAGAGGTCTGTCCAGGTCCCAGAGTTCCCCGTTCACACGAGAAATCACAGCATTGTCAGCCAGACCCTGGCTGAAGGAGCAAGCACAGAACAGCGACCTCAGAAATGCTGTGTCCAACTATGTATGAGAGATTACTAAAAATTTACATAAAAACCAGGATTAACAACAGTATTGAGAAAAGTTACACAAAAACAGACAATTTGGTGTCTAACAAGTAAATAATTAATAATACTGCTCACATGGGCTGCCAATAATTGACAATGCAAATTTCAGGCTGACCATGTGTTTATATTAAGCCACTTGTGTAAGTCCTGACCTGATATCACAAGCCAGCTGATACGGTGTGGTGACCCAAGCCTTGCCCGCCACCTTTTGCCCATCTGGCAGCTCCACAGTGATGGGTTTGTTATCTGCAGCCTTCTTTGCCAGCAGGGCATCGCTCTCTCTCTTCAGCTGCTCGTAGAGGCTGAGGCGCTCTCCAACGTATCCAGGCATGGCCTTCAGCTACAGCAGAAATAATAATAAAAGCAAAACACTGCAATCAATGTCAAGGAGTTAAACAACAACATCATTTCTTGTTTCAAGTTTGGTGAAAGAAATTGGGTCATTCCCTATAAAAAAATTTTAAAAAATCAACCAAATCTGAAAAAAGTTCCCATCTGACCGCCTCAGAATCAGATGATTTTTTTCTTTTCAATAACTTTAGTATATTTACTGAAATCATGCAAAATTTAATTTATACTATTAATATTTTTGATAGTATGTCAATGTACATAGGGGTAAGTTGAAATGTCTTTCCATTCATGTTACTTTTTCCATCATTTTTGAGCCCTTATAACATACGGAAGCCAACCAGATCAAATTTTCAGGGCTGAAAATCACATTTTGAGCTGTTAAAAGCCGCTATTAAATCAATTTTATATCCACTCCAGGTGTCAAGATACAAGCCAAAATCTTGCTTTAGTCCGGCACCCTTTCTTTTCCCTATAAGTAACTTTTAGCATCAACATCACAAGAGATATCATAATTATATTAGCAGTGTAATGTTTATGACAAAATCTTGAAACAACCCTGGATGTGTTGTCTGTTTTCTCATTATTTACTGGAGAAAGCCTTAAAAAGTGCATTTTGGGTGAGCTTTCAAGGTTTTTATCACTGTGTGGGATAGATGGTTGGTCAAAACAAATTCTAGCGGACGAAAGGTTTCATTTTTACGTATTTTTCAATAGCAGGCTCATCTTCTAAGCAGATTTCGTCTCATCTCGACAAAGTTCAATTGTGTCATTCCTGTAAATTTCATGTGGCAATCTCCCTTACTTACATAGTAATGAGGGTTCAGCAATGGTGGAACAAGTAGAGTGAGTTAAAAGCCGGGCATTTCAACCCATCTCTACGAAAATGTTCATTGAATGATGGTAACATTTTGAATGGCTTCATTAAATATTCTTAAACTATAGTACAAACAACTCAGCTGATTCTGAGGGTGTCAAGTCACAGGAACTGAACAGCTTAAGATGAACAGGATCACTTTGATGTCCACCTCTTTCACTCCTCCAGCTGCTTGGCCTTTATCCTGCTTCTTCTCCTTCTTGTTCTTGTCAGCTGCTTTTGTACTGGGGGTGTCCGCCTGTGAAACAGACAGGAGTGGGTTTCTTTAGAGTTACAATGGGCTCTTATCACATTACGACCGTGGTCAATGTTCAGACAGCTGACAGTGAGTGAAGCTGCTATTTCTGGAGATGTCATGTAGCTTCACTGGACGCAGGCCCGCTACTCACAACAGTAAAGCGCTAATGCTCACTCTCAGCTCATATTACAAACAGAACTCATTAAACTGGGTAACATTCACTGTTCCCGTCTTCATGTTTACCCTATTATCATTTCCGTTGTTTATCTGCTGCGGTTTGCTGTTGTTTCTCTCCGGAGCTTTGCCACACTTGGCTCCCTGCTGCCTCCCGCCCTGCTCCAGCTGCAGCTCCGCCTGCAGACCCCGCCGGAGGTGCAGCAGCCGGTACCGGAGCTTCTCGTTCTCCGTCCGCAGGCTCTCCAGCTCCGGGGACACCACCGTAACATCGGTGGCGTCCAGACCTCGGGTTATTCCATCCCGAAGACTGGATATTTCCCTGGTGAGGAGCCGGATCTGCTCCTCCTGAGCGGCCAAACGTGCAGCCAAGCACTCCGCCATCTTTAAATGGCAGCTGACCAATGACAGCGACCCTCTGCTGAGCTCTACAAAATAAAAGCCTCTACACACAATGACAACAAACAGATAAGATAAGATTATTTATTATTATTTATCTCACAGTGTTGTCAGCAGGAGTACACACAGACATACACACACACTAGAAAGAAAAATTTACATATAAGAAATAGTGCAAAAGTAAGTATAAAAATACACACATAAAAACGAATAGTGTAAGCACAGAACAGAAAATTGAGGTCATAAAAGATATAAAAATAAAGACAAAAGATAATAAACAGTGCAAATGCAAATATATACATAAATACAGACGTAAACACACAGATACAAACTGATTTTTATACACAAGTCATCAGCATTTTCTATATCAAATGCATGTCCTTATACTAATAATACTAATAACTAAAAGAAATAATCAATTAGTATATATAGATATTTTGCTTATTTTGCTCCACTGGTCATATTCGTTATCTCTATGTTTACATTGATCAATTCTTATGGTTATTTATCTATCACACTTATATTGCGCACTTCTTATTCTATCTATATATTTAGCATATAACCCTATTTAGCATTTACTTCATATCTATTCTATTACATACTTTGGCGAGCTGAGTGGAAGAATGACGCTGCAGCAAGAGGTATTACTTTTGATGCACATCTCTCCAAGCAGGTGCTTTTATTCTGAAACAGGAACACACACCCACAGTGGTCGGAAAACATCAAAAATGCTACACTTCTCACTCACCTTAATGTCAACATAACACTAAACTGTCCCAACCAACTAAACCATAACACCCACAAAAGCACAATAAATCACAAACACCAATAACAATGTTACACCAGGCCGAACTCCCATGGTGCATTGAAGCCCAACAGTTCAGTCCTAGTGACGTGCCCATACTGCATGTACTTAAGTGTTACTTATACATGTTGGACACTCACTTGCTTTGTATATTTACATGTACTGTTCATACTCTAACACTGCTTGTTCTGTATATCTAAAGACATCCATCATGCCCAGGGGTCGGCAACCCGCAGCTCCGGAGCCACATGTGGTTCTTTCGTACCTCTGTTGCGGAAGTCCAGAGCTACAAGGAGGCAAACTCCAAGCTGAAGGAGACTCTGGAGAGCAGGGAGAACCCATAGACCTCCAACAAGGCTCTGGAGAAACAAAATAAGCAGCTGACCAGGAAGACAGAAAGAATGGCGGATGAGATTAAGCTTCTCCAAGAACAGAACGACGAGCATGAAGACGCAATGGCAGAGGTGGAGGAGGCCCTTCTCAAACTTAAGAATGAGAAGAAGGCCTTTGAGGTGGAAAATCTGAAGCTTGGAGAGGAGAAAAAAGAATTGGAGATGAAGATCACAGCCCTCCAAGAGCCCAGCAAACAACTGGAGTCCATAATCAAAGACCTCCAGCAGAAAATTGAAGAATTGGAGGGAAGAACTGAAACCCTCCATGATGAAAATAAAGAACTGAAGGCCAAAAATAATGACCTGCAGGAGGACAACAAAGTTCTGCAGGGGACAAATGAAGACCTCAACAAGGTCAAAGAACTTGTACTCACATTGTATGATTAAATATAGACCTAACCTGATTAAATAGATGATTAGATAGATCTAACAAGTCATTCCACTCAGATATTTTACACTGCAGTGTATTTTTACTACTTTTTTCTGCATAGACGCTAAACTACATTTCATTGTCTTGTCTTCTGTGCAATAAAAGCTGTATCCAAACTAGTCAAATTCTACTTCATGATATTCTAAACCACACCACCATAAATAATTGATCAAATTCCTGTGGGCATGTGAAGAAATGACCCATATTTGACAAAATAATACCAAAGACTGACCTCAAATGTTATGTATTATCCTAAGGATAACTATGAGGTAATAACGTTTGAGATCCACATTAGGGGCCTTTCTGGATAATACATAAGCAACCTCAGCCACAATGAACATTCAGTGGTAAACAAACACATCATGAAGGAGGTATTTCAGGAAGTCAAAGCGACAACCATTTAATGAGGAGAAATACAGCAGTGCACCCATTCACAAAATTTAAAATATGAAAGCTTACAAAAAAAAGAAACAATTTTAAAGCAACAATGTTAAAAAAGAACTGTTAAAAAGAATATGCACTTATGATAACTGCCCAATGTGTACAGATTATACCATTAGAGCAAGTTTATGTTGTTTTCAGAGGTTCCAGTGTTCGTTAACTGAGCATATGTGCCATGTACCACACTTTTATTTAATTTTATTTCATATCTATGTACATTTAATCTTCAATTTTCTCCCAATATACAGTTCCATCTTGTATTCCAGTAAGCTCCTCTGTCTGGACTGAGGGTACGGCGCCCTCATTTGGTCAGAGCAACAAAGTACAGTGTGTATCTACATCATCTGCATCACAGGTTATAAATATAGTTATCAAAATAACAGCACGTCTTCTGGGGGGGATAATTTGGCAGCTTGAACTCAATCACTGAGAATCATATTTAGTGTTTTTGAATTTGAGACATCCTCGTGTAAATAAGTTGAACCAAGCTGATTGTATGAACATATTTTTAAAAGGGTGCTGAGGTGAGATGAAGTTGGGGTTCATAGAAAAGACAATTTATTTTTAAATCAATGGTGCAAATGCCAGATATCGATTTTTTATTTTTATTTTTTCGCAACACTAGAGTTTAATGCAGTAAACACAGGTCTCCCTGTTACTATCCATATACAATACAGAGGTCCCGGTCATCATCTAGCTATCCTCGGATTCATTACATTTCTGTGTCAATGTGTCTTCTGCGTGGAGTTTGTATTTTCTCCTTGTGCCTGCATGGTTTTTATCTGGAGGTTGTTTTTACATCAGTATTCCAGATTTAAGCAGCTCCCACATGTCAGAGCTGTCTGAGGATCCATTAGAGATCAAGACAGATTGAGATATCTGTCAAACACACACTTTCCTGTCAACACAATTGTATGAGAAATCTATCAAAGGTAACGGTGTGTTGAAATCAAATATGTATACACATACACTGTATATCTATAACAGTGTGCATTTATGAGGCTCATACAGTGTTTGATGTACTACAAATCCAAGTGTGTCAATGAAATGAAAAGAGACATAATGCTCAAATCAAGTCAAATTCCCTATCAACTATTTCAACGGCCACAAGACAACCAAAACAAAATTTGGGAATGTATAGATCTTTGCTGAATTGTGACTTAATCATATAATATACATATGTACTTACATATTGTAAATCCTATTTTGTGTCCAACATTACTCAACACCTAACAGTTATCACAGTCTCAGCACATATTCATACTTTACAGGAAAAAAGGTACAGTTTTCACAACCTCAGTAATATTTCTTAATGACTAAGTAACTGAGCTTGTTAAGTAAAATTAGTGGAGTACGCCTCTCAAGTGGTGTGTAAATCATCTTGACATCACAAAATGCACTTCTTGTTCATTTATTCCCAAAATAAAAGATGAGGTCTGTTCAGTCCTACTAATGTATTTAATCAACTCTTAAAAACTATATCAGCAAGTTACATGTTTTAAAATAACCTGTAGAAGAGCCATGGATTGCGTCCCGGTTAGGACACCCAGGATCTTTCTACGTGGAGTTTACATGTTCTCCCTGTGCAGCGTGGGTTCTCTCCGGGTTCTCCGGCTTCCTCCCACACAGTCCAAAAACATGTTGAGGTTAATTGGTGAATGTAAATTGTCCGTAGGTGTGAATGTGAGTGTGCTTGGCTGTCTGTCTCTAAGTGTAGCCCTGTGATAGACTGGTGACCTGTTCAGGGTGTCCCCTGCCTTCGCCCTAAGTCAGCTGAGATAGGCTCCAGCCCCCTGTGACCCTGGTGAGGATTAAGTGGTTTATAGATAATGGATGGATGGATAATAATCTGCCATTTGATTTTTAAAAATTGTGAAGTCAAAATTAAACAAACTCCATATCTGGCAATGAACAATGGTAATGGATGTTCCCAATATAATTTAAAAAACAGTGATTGATATTTGGCAGGTGTTGCGAACTGATGCATAATCGATGGTGGAGCAGCACCATCATGTATGTATACATGTATGTCGTATAGATCACAAACAAACAAACAAAAGCAAAACAAACAACAGCAAAACTCATATTACCTTCCACACAGTCTGCTATTAGCATCAATGCCCCATCACACTTATCCAGATTGTTTTCTCCTGACTAGAGCCTTGCTTGTGTTGTATCTGCTCTCAGATGTACGTCGCTTAGGATAAAAGCGTCTGCTAAATGAAATTGTTGAAAATTGTTGTAGATTGTAAGTATAGTTCTGAGGTACTTACATTTCACTGAGTATTTCTATTCTATGGTCTCTTATACAATGAAGGATTTACCAAATTTAAACTATAGCAAATTTGTAAAAAGACAACACGTCAGCGGTTCAGTCAGTGGTTTTCAACCTAATCAACCTCATTAAATATACGAAAGTTCCTGTAGATAAAGAATCAGCTGATTTTGAGGAGGTCAAGGGGGAGCTCAGTGATTTTCCTGGAATGATCCTCTTGGTTTCTGAATCTTCTACTTGATAATATCATCGTGCTGCTTTTGAATCACGTGTTTTCCTCCACAAATCTGAGAAATGAATTCATGGACATCTGGTCGTCGGTGTGTAGTCGGTGGTTTACAGCTTCATCGAATCGTGATTTTTCCCTCTGAACTTCCCAAGTTAGACTTTCACTTTAATAAATGTTTATATGAGCCAATATCTCACCAAAAACAACAACAACAACAACAACAAAAAACATAAAAATGTCCAATGAGTGAAAACAGATTGGTGGATGATAACTTTGTTTTTTCTTCTTTCCTTTCCTATTTATAATGTGACAATCTCTCAGAGTGAACTGTTGTAGCTGTTTATAAAGTAGTTTAAACCAGTTTCATCTGCAGCAGCTGCAATTCTTACAGTAAAGGATCTTAAGTGAAGTAAAAGGTCTTAAAATAAAGGATCTGAACCCTTTGTGCGGTAGATCCTCCCCTGCAGTGAGCTGGTGCAGTAGCGCTGCTCCACCGCTGGGGGGCAGTAACACGTTTAGCCGTCAGCTGTTGGCTGCACTGCAGCGTGCGGACATCCAGTGTGTCAGCAGCATGTAAACACTGACTTCTCATTCATGTGCTGTACAGTAGCCTTCGGGTAAGTGTCAGATCTTTACATATGTTTCTTGTATTGTTTAAATGAAGGCGGAGAGAAGTAAGTGGTGTCGTTTTATTCCCGAGTAGCGGCTGATTTAACATACGTCCAGTGTTTGTGTACATATTAGCAACCTGTGAAAGGCAGCGCTGTGCTAGCTAGCTACAACTTATGTCGCTACAACTTCTATAGCTGGCAGAGTAAACAAAGTTACACCTAAGTCAGCTCAATAACGTGGCAGTTTATTGCCTCCTTGCTTACCAGGACGACAAATGAATGCCAGAAGAGCTTCAACAAGCTTCGACTCCAAGCGACCCTGAATAGTAGCTAAACTAAGTCAGTAAACTTTGAATTTCTTCGCGTGGAAAGAGTAGAATGAGTGCTGCTGCTCGAAAGGCATGCTACACTAAACTATGTATATGACTGATAAATACAGTGGTGGAATAATTCTCCTATCCTCTTTATTTTAACAGTTTAGTGGCGTAGATAGTGTCCCTTTCCATTCTGACCCTCTCGTAGATGATGATCAGGGCTTTTGTTTGGCATCAATAGCATATCGATCTTACTTTTCAGCCTGGACCTGCCTTGGAAATCCTAATGCTCCTGCCGTCAGCATGGCTTCAGCTTCTAGCTTTGCTCCTCCAAAACTGGCAGACTTCATCCTGACAGAGCGGCTGGGCAGTGGTACATATGCCACAGTGTACAAAGCCTACAGAAAGGTGAGCTGGTGGAGGAGTCAGAGGGAAGATTCACACAGCTGCATTCATGTTGCTGTGTAGACTATTGTTATTAGCTGTTTATAAACGATTTTGCTCGAGCACACTATGTACGTTTGTGCAGTCATCTCTGGAAGGCATGTAAAACATTACAAGCCTATTTTGTGGGTAATAATAACAGGTTAGTCCTTGATTGTGATGTTGCAGGGGAACAGTCGAGAGGTGGTAGCAGTGAAAGTAGTTGGGAAGAAGACTCTGAACAAGTCTTCGACAGAAAACCTGCTTACAGAGATTGAAATCCTGAAGACAGTGCGTCACCCTCATATTGTCCAGTTGAAAGATTTTCAGGTAAGCTCATCTACAGGTTTTAGAATAGTTGGTGCTTTCACAAGGAATGCGTTGTGAATACTTTTAGTGTGCATCCATCAGTAAACTCGCAACAGCAAGAAAGCAGGCTCTTGCTTTTAGTCGTTCCCCAAGTATCTGAACTCTTCTCTGTGATTAGTGGGATGCTGAGAATATTTATCTGATCCTGGAATGGTGTTCTGGTGGAGATCTATCCCGCTTCATTCGCGGTCGCAGGATTTTACCTGAGAGGGTGGCCCGGCGCTTCCTGCAGCAGATAGGTGAGTCACTGGCAGGTGAAAGGCTGTTGGAAATGTTGTTGATGACATGGACCTCAATAGATAAGAGTTTATTTATTTATTTATGTATGTATGTATGTATGTATGTATGTATGTATGTATGTATGTATGTATGTATGTATGTATGTATTTATTTAAATCAGCAGATAAGCTGTGGTTCATGTCAACAGCAGCCTTATGCATCACTGTCTTTATTTTTTTAACAATTTTAAATCAATAGATCAAAACTATTTTGACAGTTTTTTCAGGCATGGCTACATTTAGATTGTTTGTAAAAACTGGTCGAATTCTTTCTCATGGTAGAAACTACAGACACATATTTTCTTTAATGCTATTTCCTGCTTAGTTAAAGCGTTGTGATGTGAGCTGAGCTCCTTGTAGCTGTGTTTAGTCTCTCCGTGTGTTTCTTTGTGTGTCTCCACGAACAGCCTGTGCCCTCCAGTTTCTTCATGAACGAAATATCTCACACTTGGACTTGAAACCACAGAATATTCTGCTCAGCGGCTCTGTGCTCAAACTAGCAGGTGATGTCATGACTTACATTTGATAACATTAGCAGTGTGGCACCAGAACAACTGGGTCGCTGTCATGTCATTCTGCTGTTACGAGTTAATTAACGTCATATCAATTTGTGTAAACATTTGGGTTCAAAATAAATTCCTTTGTGCATTCTTTACTGTAAACATGTTGGTAGAGCTGTGCAGACATTTTCAGACAATTTCAGGGAAATGTTGTCCACAATCACTCACAGAGAACATGCGTACATTCTGGTTCGCTCTCAGATTTTGGTTTTGCGCAGTACATGTCACCGTGGGATGAGCAGAGCGCCCTGAGAGGATCTCCTCTTTACATGGCTCCTGAGATGGTGTGTCGGCGCCAGTATGACTCCAGGGTGGATCTGTGGTCAGTAGGAGTCATCCTCTACGGTGGGTACCGTGTTTTCGCCTTTTCATCTGTTTTGAATGCTTCAACATGGATTACACACTGCTTTAGGTGATGTTGATTATAATGCGTCTGTATGATATGTCCAGGCAACAAAATGTGTTTTTAATGCACAGAATCTGTTGTACTGTGTGCTCGGTAGTGGGAGTCCTTATTTATAACATTCTGATTGTACACAAACCGTTTGCTGGGCAATAGTACAGCAAATGGGCATGAATAGTGCGACAACACACTAGAGTTATTGTACTGTGTGATGTGACAATGTGCAACATGAAATGGGAGGAGCACTTGGCACTGTCCGTCAAATAATAAATATCATCCAGTAAATATTTTCTAAAATAAGATCATTTTAATTTCAGCAGTTTTTTAAACCTGTGTTGTTACTGCAGATCGTTCTTTTTGACTAGTCTACTCTGTTTGTGTGCACATAGAGGCGCTGTTTGGCCGAGCGCCGTTTGCATCGAAATCATACGCTGAATTGGAGGAGAAGATCCGGAGTAATCAGCCTATTGAGGTAAGTGAAAGGTAAATGTGTTGTTAATGTGGTGGACAAAGACAGACAGCTATCCTGCAGACAAAGTTGGAATCACACTGAGTCTCTACAACAGTGCTATAACGTGCCATGTACACTCATCAGCCTCTTTATCAGGTGTTTTATTTGGTACGTCTGTCAAATCTAAAGCAATAAAATACAACAGATCTGCCCTAATTTCTGTTTTTTTTTTTGCATTTTCTGTTGTTTTTGAGGCTGTCAAAAATGTTATCATGATGCTATATGTTTATTGTTAATATCTGATCATATTTAAAGTTTCTCCTAATAGTTTGTTCACCTCATGAACAGACATGAGGGGTGTGTGACGTATTGTTGCTGGATTAGATTTCACAGGTTGACCTCATAAAGTAACCACTGAGTTTAATTTAGTAGATGCACACATACCAAATATTTTGTTGAATGCACATAGTGAACACCACAGAGAGAGCGTAATCAGTGGTGGCTGGTGAAAAATTTTGGTGGGAAGGCGCAGTCTGCAAATGACATTTTAAATCAGAAATTAGAATATGAGTGACATCAGGCACAACTATTTACAGGAATGCAAATTTTCTACCTTTAGAGGATATTCTAATCATAATCTAATTTAACATTATTAAGACTGACCAGAACTAAATTTCAAAACCATTCATCAAACTTTCATCAATATTTACAGGATCTGTACAAACTCAAAACACACAACATAAATAATTTTTAAAAAACCGCACAATTCAGTGCTCCATACTAACTTTTTCACAGATAGCACCAGTACGACCCACTTTCTCATTTTGTTGCACCTCCCACCTGGTCAAAGGCAAAACATATGACTTGCTGAACATTTTCTTATCGATAGACGCTACGAATTATTGATGCTCCCTGAACGCCCCACATAGCAGGCTGCGGTAGCTGCTCTTTGGTGAGTGTGGTGTGCTCTGACAGGTGTGTGACCAGAAATGCCTTTAAAAATAATAAACTAGGGCGTTCTTGTTTTTCATGGGAAGACCTAATTTTTAAGCGTTAATACCGCAGTACACCAAAGTTATAAAAGTTCTACTTCCCACCCCTGTGGTCCACACAGCAGCTTCTTGTGGCATTTACAGCGACACTAATACAGCTTCATGATCATCATGCTCATCAATTCACGGGACACACGGGAAAGGCCGTGTGACGGTGTTAGATATGTATTTAAAGCACAGTCGTAAGAACGTCAAAGGACAGTTTTGATATCTAACCACAGAAGACAAAAGCAAACAAAGACAAAATTAATTGGCTTACAGCAAAAGGATCCGGGACGCACCGAGCTGCACCCTGTGAGAAACTCTTAGCTGCCAATCAGAGCCCGGGCTGAGGTCACATGATCAGGAAAAGTTTTTCATTTCATTCATGTGGCCGGTGCCCCGCATCCAGGAAGTGTCAAATTAGTAAACATGCAGTGACTAATTTTGAATCTGTTAATAATACAAATATTGTTATTATGGCAAAAGAATATGAACATTATTATTAATTTTATTATTATTTTCTTATTAGTTAATTCAAATTTAATATTGTGTTTGAGAACTACTTTTTATCTGGTCATTAGAAGTGGGCCGGTGCCCCTGCGCCCCGTATTGACCAGCCGCCACTGACTGTAGTGTGTTGTTTTTACTGAAAACTGCAGTTTATTAGTATGCCGAAGCATAAATTCAAGGAAATATTTCTTCCTGTTAATAGTAATCTTGCACTATGGCAGCACTTTGGGGTTGAACAGGTTTTTTTAATTAACACTGATTCCATCGCCTCAAACTCGACGTCATCAGATCATTTGGGAATAAGAACACTTAAACTGAGTAATAGCCCAAAGGCAGTAATGGATATTCTACCCTCTCTCCATAATGCTAAATGGGAGATGCAACACCATGTAGCAAGTAATGCAATTGCACAGATATCTAAACTGACCAACTGTCAAAGCTTTTACTCCCTTTTGTTTGTGAATGTTCAACCACTAGATGGCACTCTGTCCCACCTAGAAGGACTGGCAGTGGGTATACTACCAAAACAAGACTGGCCCTCTATTTCTATCTATCTTACAGTTTAAGGGACAGTCTGTGATTACAGATTAAAAAACATCTGCATTAATAGAATCTTTATTATGATAAAGCCACTTCTAGCTTATCTGGTTTAAAAATTCTGTTTGAATGCATCAGACAAGAGTTTCTAATCTCCAATTTTATTTCGTATCTTTGAATCAGTAATAGTAATAGTTGTGTCTCTGTCCTGATTTTCTTGCTACATACACAAACCACACATTAATTACCATTGGAACAATGAAAGACACATGTACTTTTCCTGATGGAGGACTTTCAAAACACTTGAATTCCTGTGTCAGACATTAGCCCTGGACTTAATGGATTGCATTAGCACATGGTCCATTATCCAGGGATTCACATTGAGAGTTTAAAGGTCATCTTTTGACAGAAAGTACTGACGTGAGACAAGAGGCTCTGTGGCAACAATGTGCTGTCCTTTTTCCTTGGATCGTCTTGTGGGTTGGGTGCAACGTTATAAGGTTGTGTTTTGTGTACCAGCTCCCTCCCGGGGCCAGGGTATCCAAGCCCTGCAGGGACCTTCTGTTGCGGCTTTTGGAGCGAAATCCAGATGCCCGGATGACCTTTGCAGAGTTCTTCACCCACCCCTTTGTAGATTTGGAGCACATGCCAAGTGCAGAGAGTATCGTGAAAGCAGTAAGAGAATCAAACTACTCTAGATGCCCATGAATTATCTGCGTGTGCTTGACTAAGCATATGTAAACATGTGTTCGTAGGTTTGTGCACATGCTTGCCCCACATGTGTCTTCACGCATGACTCTGTCTGCATGAATAAGCAATGGAGAGTTGTAGTAGTTAGTATTCTGTGATGCCACTTTGTGTTTCCTCTTCTCAGAAAGAGCTGGTTCTGCAGGCCGTTCAGAAGGACCAGGAGGGGGAGAGGTCTGCTGCTCTCTCTCTTTACTGCAGTGCCCTTGAGCACTTTGTTCCAGCTATTCACTGTAAGAGCAACAACCACACTCATATCCTGTCTGTGGCCTAAGCCCTTCAACAATGCACCACCTTTGTTCCAGCACAATAAACCGGCAAAGAAAACTCACTAAATGTAAAACCAAAACATCTCTTCTCTCCACCCTCCACCAGATGAGACAGACCGACAACGTAAAGATGCCCTCAGGCAGAAGGTAGGCCTGAAAACACTCCTCACATTCACATTTGGATTTATTTCTATTTTCAGTTGGTCTTTTCTATACTCCAGTGGCTCTAACTAGGAATTAATTCTCCTCTATGAATACCATATGGTGTGTATGGAGCCTGAGGAGCGTATGTTGTGGCTGATGTAATTAAGTTGAGTCAATGTAAGAGGTCTTCCTGCAGGTCAGCCAGTATGTGTCCAGAGCAGAGGAGCTGAAAGCCCTGGTGGCCTCGGACAACAGACTGATCTTTGAGGAGGCCCGGACTTCCAGGGATGTCCTCCGAGGTAAAGAACATAGCTGAGGGCAGAGGCAGAGCCACCACATGCAGCCATTAGCCTAATTTGGCTTAGTGCTTTATAAGGGGACAGCTTTGAGTGTCATTTTTTTTAGCTTTAATCTAATTATGGAGGGTTTATTTTTTCCTTGTTTGTTTACTTTTCCTTCATTTCTATTTTAGCAATAGGAAATTGCTGTCTATAAGCAAGCAAAGATGTTTGATCTACATGAAATAGTCGTGAGAGGGAAACTTAATTTTCTTGCTAGTGTTCGCTGCAGTATGACAGTGTCTCAGGGATTTGGTGTTTCAAGGACAATTGTGTTTTATTTTTGTTGTGGTATATATTGTGAAACCATGTCCACAACACTGGTGTTAAAAGATACTGCAGGAGGACATGCCAGTTACAGAATACTGCAATATATGGTCCAATAGCATGCGTTGCTGCTTGAGCTTAGCCTTAGAAACAGTAGGACTCAAAGTGTCTGTTTTTTCCTTCTGCAGGAATGTCTCAAGACCTGCCACGGCTGCTAGCTGCTTTGGACATGGCCTCTACTGCTATTGCTAAGGTTAGATCGCTTCACTGCTGGATGATGTCACTGCTGTAGAGACATACACAAAGGCATGGTGACACACAAGTAACATAACAGAGGACAAACCAGTCCCGCTTTTCAAGATCGCTTTCCAAACCACGAATTTTAAGATCACAAGTGAAACAAAACAAATATTTTGCAGATTTCCATGTCTGACATTATGTTAGCTGCACAAACTTTTTTTTTGCTGTATATTTATATGTTTCTGTTGTTTACAGACTAAAAATTTCAAGAATAAACAAGAATGAATAAACAAGTTTTGCAGTACTAACAGACTGGTTAGTTGAATGATGATGTACAGGGTGAGCCGAGTATCTTTATGATCTGGTTTAAAGCATTGTTGCCTCACTTTTAACCTTCCTTTGCAGGAGGAGAGCGGATCAGATGATCACGAGGCTCTGGATGTGTACCAACAGTGCTTAGGAGAGCTACTATTGGTCCTAGCAGGTAGATGTAAAACCTTTATTCACATATATACCATATATGCTTTGTGCAGTTATTCAGTCTTAAATAATGTGAACCGCTGAGTTGCTTCACTCGTGCCTTTAGTTGACCGAAGTGTCTTGAGCAAGGGACGGGTCGTGGATGTCTTTGTAGTCATTTGATGACTGTGGAAGAACTTTAAACCCTCCACATCATATAATCCTTCTGCATTCAGAAACTGTAGCAGCTGTGCGTATGTTTGCACACATTTGCCATAGAAGAGAATAAATAAGAAAGAAAGTCACTTTGAAAGACAGATGGACAGTTACATTGGTCAAGAGAGTGGGCATCATAAGCAGGCTGGGACAGAAACTCAGTTACAGTTAAGGGTATAGGCAGGTCAAGACATTGCTGAACAAAGAAAAGCATTCTCAGGCAACTCAAAGGCAAAGAGAGACAAAAACAACTTGGAGAGAGAGGAAAGATATAGAGATATTTTAAAAGAGACTTAACTGGAAACAGAGCGAGACGCTGAACATGATGGAGGGACTTTGAGAACGATGGATATAAACAAAGAGTGACTTAGAAGTAGTGAAAGGCAAGCTGAGGGAGAAGAAGACAAGAGACAGTGGAGGAATAGAGTTGCAGAGAGAGATGGGGACACTTAATAAGTGACAGACCAACAAACAGACAGAGGAGTAACAGAAGAGACTCCAGTGACTCGCTCTGTGGCCTGGCGTCCATTAGGCCGGGTTCATGAGCTCATCTGGAAGATCAGCCTAATGGAAGAGGTGGGATAGAGTGATCCAGATGTGGCTTTGAGCTGGGATGAGACCCGGTGCCAGCGCCCTGTGTGTGGTATGAGAGCCCTGCCATCTGCTTCCCATTCAGATAGCACACTTCATTTATTTGTGTTATTACACTCTTGAAACAAATAAAAACTATCAACTCTCTAATAGACCAGAGCTCCAATTATTCAGTGTTAGTGAAAATTCCTCTCGTAACAGACTTTTGACTTGAGTTGATTGACTGGAGACGTTGTCGGCAAAAGCGGCTGAAGATTACAAAAACACAAGTGTAGAATTAAATTGACATATCGTATGGAATGCGTTAAGGAGAGCCTCCATCTTGTCAGCGGATCAGTAATTTATGCTCTGCTAGTCTAGCAAGATGGTTAATGCCATCCCAACCAGCTTCTCTCTCCGATGTTGGGAGTCTTGTTGTGTGGCACGGCAGATACCAGCAGGGGGATTGTTGGGAGAAAACATTGGTTCTTTGTTTGGCCAAGAGCTCTTTGTTGCACAGCTTCCCAACATGCCTCACCACCACAGAGCCCTTCTCCTTCTCCTCCTCCCCTCTCTACTTTCTGTCACTCTACCCTCCAGGATGACTGACTACGAAAACACTGGCCTACATTAGAACCATTTCCACTCTGAGCCCCCAGTCTACACGCTAGCAAAATCCAATCTCGTAGTTGACCTCGTTTTGAACAAACAAGGTGATTAGCTAGTGGACTCCTCTCCTCCCTTCCTTTCCTCATTATTCTTGTGTCTTTTTTTTTTTTTCCTCTTTTGGCGAGCCAGCCGAGCCCCAGGGCCGCAGGAGAGAGCTGCTCCACGGCGAGGTGAGTGCGTGAGGGAAGGATTCTGGTTGAATACTCACGGTAGGAACGATTATTTCTCACCTCCGTCGAGCCCTCGGCTGATCACCTTCCACAGTGGATGTTCTGTCTCAAGACCCGTGAGCCCTTTTTCCAGCAGTCACATGTACGCATTTTTTTGTGGCAAAATAACACAATTCATCATCCATAATTCCCGTTACGTACACATAGATCACTGTCTACTTTATAATTGGATATTTTTATATCGACAATGGATCATGTGACCACATGTATGTGAAAAGAGTCACGTGTAGTGACAAACAAAGAAAAATCCAACTCTATAGTTCCTATCAGCTCCATTAAGCATTGTGTAAATGCACAACTTAAAGTTCTATTACAAACAAAAACTACACCTGATTAAAATTTGCCTGTTATCCCCTTTGAAGTAGTCGTCTCGTGCAGTGATGCACTGCTCCCAGTGCTCCTGCTACGTAGTTATTGGATTTTCTTGGGAGATTTCATACCAGGTGCAGACATTGTTACTGTCATTATGTCATTATTATCCATAGGCTTACAGGGAGCCTATCTAAATGCCAGTGGTGTAATTATTCTATAGTCAATACGTTGTGCAAAAACTTGTCTATTGCCACTTTAAAGATTAAGACTAACAATTATTTTACTTGTATTAAAATTAAGATTATCAGACATAAGTAATTTGAGAAAAAAAAGTGTGATAAGTCAAGAAAATCAACTTTTAGAAAAAAAAACAAGGACATATACCATATCTGCTGTCACACTAATACGTACTAATGACAACACTTTTGTGTAGACTGCATTCAGGCTTTTGGACAACAACCTGAACATGCCATTTTTCTGATCCAGTAAAATTGCTGGCCGTAGCTGTGTTGAATCAGGACCCTGAATACTAGTCTTAATTTTCTACTTTCACAAACACATGCAAACAACTTGTGCATGTCTGTCATTAATGCTCCAAGGCCTTTTGTTTTTGTGCATTGTTTAACCAGCAACTGAGCCAACAACAGACAACAGTATTTCACCAACAAACCCCCAAAGGGAGCTGGGGGATTGAGTGGGCCTCATAGACCTCCCTATTTGAAGTTTTATGGGTGCTTGTCTTAAGTAAATTCAGATGCGTCTGTAATAATCTAATGCATTAGGGAGGTGGGGTTGGGGGGATTAGATTGAAAGCATGTGTGTATGTGAGAACCCAAAACAGCCAACACATGCTGCCGTGGCTGGCCTCCATGTGCGTTCATATCTACTATAGAGTGCACTTTCGCCTCTCAAAGCTGTAATTCAATATCCTGGCTATATGTGAGTCATTGGCTTGATTTAGCTGGTGTATGTTGATATAACGTCATTATGGCTGAACACACATAAGATCTCGTCGTCTTGTAGGCCCTGTCTCAGCACCATGAAATCTCTGCAAGTTATCAATAGGCCCCATACACTTGGCTCACCCATGTAGATTTCTTCCACATTTATTGTACTTGGTGATTAAAGGGATTGTGATTAAAGTTCTGTGGCTACATAAGGTTGGGGTCAGAGTTGGGTACTAAAAGCCTGTGGTCAAAGTGATTATTTACCACCACAAACTAGCTTTTTAAAGGTACATTTTGGAAGTAATCAATTAAAGATCCCACCATCATTATGGCCCTCAGATGTTGCTGCAGAAATACCCAAGAGGGCCTGCTTTAATACTGTGACGTAGTGGTGACACGACTAGGTATTAGGTGCAGCCAAGAACCTTCATGCTCACCAGAGGACTGATTACCACAGTAAAGAGCACCCTCAAGCTTGTGATGACAGCAGTTACTACTTGCACATGTGTGCCATATGAAATGTTTTCAAAAAATAGAAAGAGAAAGAAGCAGATCAGCAGAAATGATCAGTTTGATCCAGTTTTGAAGGCGAGTTTTTGCCCCCGCACATATTTAAGTTTTTGTGATTTATGTTGCACGAGAACAGTACAGTAAACAAGCGCAGCTCAGAAAGCATATATCTAACTGACAACCGAAAACGTTATTGATTCCTCTTTGTATTAAATCATTATATTAAAATACATAAAAATTATAATATTCTCATATCAATTCAAGAGCGTTCATTGACATTTGTAAATAAGAGTGTTCAGCTTTACTAGCAGCTCTTACGACGATACAAGTACAGCAGTGCTTTGAGCTAAATACTGATGTCAGCATACTAACATGCTGGGCCCAGTTGTTCATACAGTTGAGTCTGGATCAGAATGGATTTGGAAATACCACGTTTTGCCATCCAGGTTACTCCAGGTATTTTTGTGGCAGTATTTCAAAGCAGCATTGGACTGCATCACCCTGATCCAAATACAGACTTTTCAACACTATCAAATGTGGATTACCACTGCTCTAAATGGGACTACGTATCACAATGTAGTGCTACTAGCTATGTACAGACCAGTAGGTACAACAGCCAGGATGGGTTCACTTTAAGTGTTTGTATTTGAAGAGACAGAAAACAGCAGAACAAAGTGAATCTTGGCATGCCATTTTTTTAGTACTAACATTTACTGCTTGGGCTTAACCACAAAGTACAGCTGAGGCCGATGGTATTATCATTATTTTTGCAGCAGTTTGGTGATGAATCAAATATCGGACAAATTTAAATTATGACCTGATGATAGTTCGAGAGGAAACATCAAGGGATCTCCAGATTTCATTGCAAAGCACTCATGCACTTGGAACCGTTTTGCTCTTCTGGGGGAAATGTCAGGGGATCACTAAAGTCTGGGAACGGTGAGCGTCTGTTCATTGTGTTATGACAATCCATTCAAAAGTTGTTGATACATTTTGGTCTGAACCCAAGTGTTGGGTCAACCACCCAACCAACCAGCATTGCCTCTGGAGCCATGCTGCACACACTGTTGAAACAGATCAGCAGAAAGCACATTTCCATTGAAAGCCAAAGAAATGCAGTTAACAAAAACTTGTGTTGAAAGTGTAAACTGTAGCCGCATTTACTGGCTTTCTGTGTCTCTCACCAGATTAAAAGCCTCATGAGCAGAGCTGAATACCTTAAAAAACACATTAAGGTAAGCTTGTATTCCTTCCAGGTGTTTAGCTGAAAGACATGCACAAACTGTAAGAAATATACAATATACTGTATTTTAAGAAGAGGTTTTCTGATACGTGTTTCAGATGCAGGAGACTCAGAGGGACGTTTCACTGGACCGAGAACCTCTTGCAGATTCTGTCAGAAGCTGTGAGTTTCCCTGCTGGGTTGTGTAAACTGTTCTTTTGGCCATGAAAGTGGGGTTTTTACTACCTCGCAGCCATACTGATAAGTAACTATATGGAGGGTTGGTAAAAGAAGGTGGTGGGGGTTAAGCGAGGAATGGCTGCCTAAAGTTGCAATGAAATGTCCTTTCATTGAAGGTTTTTCCACTAGTAAAATATGAGCCATTCTCTTGCTGTGCTGGCCACCCTGCAGGACTGCCTGGCTCTTTGATTTTGTTTCAGTGCAGCCCTGGGCAGCTCTGTCCCCTTGTAAAGCCTACCTTCTGAAAGTGGGACATGTTGCAAGAAAAGAGTGTACCTCTAACACAGACACAACACAAATAACAACAACAACACACTCGTACACACCACTCCTTTCACATACTCACACCTTCTATTTAGAGATGATGTATGTTCAGTAGATATCAAACCTAAACAGCATAACAGACACTGTATCATTAATGTAAAGTCAAGTTTTAATATACTCGAGTGTCCCCAGTGGTAATCTTTATACACAAAGCCTAATTCCCTGTATTTTCTGGGCTCAGCTCCTAGATGGATAGTGGATACCTAAAGCATAGACAATATCCTGTTCTCAGCAAGAAATTCCTGGGGAATTATGAATTTTTAAAAAAAAACAGTCATGGGGGAAGGGCACCAATGACTCTAGAGGCCGTTCAAATTTCATGAAGAATGTGGCTTCTTCTTCTGCTGCTGTTATTTTAATAAAACCACGCCACAGTCAGCCATACCAGCTGGCTCTGGTCCAAGAGCAGCTGTAGTAGAGAGGGTCGCAGCAACGCCCAAGTCTGTCTGGTGACCTTAGACTACACCAAAATAAGCAAAAAAGTTGTGCTGAGAAGCATCACACTGTAACCCTCAGACAGTTTACCCTTCAGACATTACAGCTACAGCCAGTGTAGCCTATATACAGGCACTCAGAATTCTAGGCACAGGTTTTTCCATGGTTCATAACTCACTTTGCCTGAAGGTTAATGAAATTTATTCTGTACATGTCATATATACTGGAAATACGTCCTCAGGAGTCTGTTCAGATGTTCAGATTTTGTCGCAATAAATGGAAAATGAGGGCTCACTTCCCCTTCAGGGTCAGAATTTATACTATGGGGAGTAAGGCGGTACAGTATAGCATATTGAAAGTGCAAAGGATTTGGGCACCGTTTCAGTGTAGTCGCCTTACCCTTGTTTTTGCAGCGTTAACTGCCAATGAACACAAGAGGAACACACCTACGCCACACACTCAGGATGGCAGTGTGTTTATGCTAGAAGGAGGAAAAGAGGCAAAAGAACAAGTTCACATTAATGGGGGGGTTTCCATTTAACTCGTTAAAGGTATGTTTAGGAATTGCTTCCTGTGTGATAATATTGTTTGTTATCCAAGATAGCTGTTGTCACCCTAAATGTTTAAAATCTAGTTGACTTGCATAATAAGTTTGTGCTCTTCTCTAGATTTTCAAATAATACAAACGGGGAAATAGAGAAGATCAATAACTGAAGTTGACAAAATAGTCTGAGAGAAAGCAGTTATAGATGACAAAATAAATTAGCTTTTTATCAAGTGATGTACAGGATGTACATTTTCTGCATGTATTTACAACGGATGCCAGAAATGATCATACTTTGTGATTAATTAGCAATGTTGACAACGTTGAGGTCAACAGTTTGTGTTCCTTTAATCATCTAGTTGAAATAAAGCACACGTAGAAGTTTCCAAAACAAATCTGGAACGTATTATTCAGAGTGATCCATGCATCTGTGCGGATGTCAGATGTGGTTAGTGAGACCCTCGAGACACTTTTTTTGCCTTTATTATTTAAATAGGAAATTATAAAATGATGTGTTCTAATCTTACAAAAAAAAAACAACTAACACACACATCTGTCATCTGTCTTCTCAGCCTGCTGTTTGCAGTAAGCGGGACGGCCACCGTGAGACGAGTGGAACGTCCCACAGACTGTCTGTCAGTGTTCAGGTTGGACACAGAGCCTTCACCTGACCAGGTTTCTGCTGCAGCCAAAACACACCACATCCTAACCGACCGAGCACGCTGTCTGGGTGGGATATTATGGTTGCCTGCCAAATGTGCCCGATGTTTTGGCTCTTGTTGGAAAGTTTTTTTTCCCCCCCTTCCAGATGATTTGACAGGTAGAGAACTCCTGTTTGTTTTTTTTGTTTTTTTCAGGAAAACAAGTTTGGTTGGTAAAAATCCTGAAAGCAGCTCTTGAATTTTGGATTTGCACACTGGTGAATGTGAAAGTTCCCTGCTCTTTACACCGTGTTGTTGCTCTGCTTTAGCCTCAATCCCCTCCTCCCGACACACCATTGATATGTAAATGCTGGACAGCTTGTATGACAATACCACACTGTCATGGTAAATGAGTTAAACTGAGACTGTTGCATTTAGTTCAGTGCGGGACATTCGACAGTATTTCCAGCACGCTAAAAGCTGTGAAAAAAACGAACACACAATCAAATGGGAGCTATGACGTATCACGGACGTTTTAAAACTGTAATGCTAAGTATATTATATAGAGGCCTCTGCAAACATGTACGTACTCCTTCACCCCCCCTCTCTCCACTGCCTTTACTGTGGGTCAACCACAGGCTCACCATGCTCTCTCCGCTGATGGAGCCCTCTCCACCACTATGAGGGGAAAACTGGAGAGGTGCGGCCTCTGCCTTATTTACACTAGACTTGCATTTTCTTAGGTTTGGCACTGGCCGGGTATTTGAGGGATACAGTGAGTTGTGGTGCTCGAGCAAAGCCTTCATAACTAGGCCTCTGTGAAAAGGTAAAAAGCTGAACAGTTGGTGGCAGGCCGATAATCCTCACTGTTGTAGGTCTACATGGACTGTTTTCATTTCAGACAGGTAAAGTGTTTGAATACCCCAAAAGGGAGCTTTACTTTGTGGATATAACTTTAAGGCAACTGCAGAAAATGCCTGAAACAGAAGAAAAGTAATATTATTGTCTGCTGGCAAGATTTCCACACTGCTGTGTTGTTATTTTTTTTTTTTATTATTTGACTGTCTGTACAGCTGTGATTTTATATGGTATTTATTAAAGAACAGATATGGAAAAATTAACTGAAAATAAAATTCTCGAAAATTGTGCAGTCTGTCTCCAGAGATTTTGTCAACAGCACAAGGTGAACGCTCATTAAAAAAAATAAAAAAATTTGAATCAGTGGAAAGATTTATTTGCCTTCGTGGGAGCAACGCTGCTGGTCTCTGGCCACCGTCATCATCTGGAAGGGAGCTCTGAAGAAACAGCTGGCTCATGTCCACGAGGGGAGGAGAGAGGAAGGCAGGCAGGGGAAAGTAAGGACATTTTATAATTATATAATTCCTATGGAAGTCTGGAATCTAGTGAAAATGTCCAGATCTGAAACACAGGGAAATACACAAGGAGCCAGCTACGTTTATGTTATCTGTTTTTCTTTTACTGTCTCTAGTTCTTTTGCCAGACATCATGCATCCAGCTCTTCGCACGGAATTACGGCAGTCAAACTTTCTACTTTCTCGTAACTCATTCATACTGCGTCGTAGGAGAGGAACATGGTCTGAAGTTGTAATTAAGCATCTGAATAACTTATCCAAAACTACAAAGATGAATGAACGCTGGATTAGCAAAACAAAAACAAAGAATCTGATCAACATCATTTGATATATTTTTACACCCAAAGATCACTTCATGAGTCATAGTCCAAATGAACCCACAAGAACAGTTTGAAGGCTTTTTCTGGCTAATGAAACCCTGTCAGGGAAATGTATGATTCTAATTTTCTGGATATTTTAGCCTCTGCTGTTTTGACTTTGATCATTCTTTTTTTTAATCGGCCTCGTGCAAATCCTCTAAGTTAAAGGCCTCCTTTGGTGAAAATCAGGTTTTGTTTTCCTTTTTGCTTTGTTAACACAGCCATATGGAGTGTTTCATATGCTATCACGAGGGAAAGAAGCAGTCGACATCATCATGGCTGAGCTTTTTCACCTTGAAACTGGAACCGGTGACAATGTCAAAAACACAGATTCAGACTTTGAGGATGTAACAAGCCTAAAAATAAAGAAATCCTGTCAACTTGCAAGGTGGAACTTCCCGTATCATTCTTCTTCTTCAGAACTGGTTCAACATACATGACCTACTCATATATGTTTACTCTAGTATTATGACTTGCCATTGTAAAGCAGTTTTACAGTGTTTGAGCAGAGTTGTAGGTGAGCTGGTGTGCTTGAGCTGCAGTGAGTGGAGGTGCAGATTAACTTCATAGATGCACACAATCTAAAGAACGTAACAGTGTAGAGGTACATCTGAGCCATGTTGAGGCAGGAAGAGATTATTTTTACAAAAAAACAAAGTATTGTAGATGTTTATCTTTGATATACAGAGATGAGTTTTTAGGGTTTAATCAATGACCGGAGAGGGACTTTAAAGGAAGTACTATGTTAGGCAGAGTACTTTAAAATACTGGCTCTTAAGTTAATAAAGTCTTTGTAAAGTCAGAACTTGATGTCTTTTGGGATTTCCTAAAAGCAATGAAATACAAAGTGCAGCTGTACTTGCCATATAGGTTTAACAAGTGGTTTTTAAAATCAGGACTTGAAGTAATGTTTGTTTTCTGCCCCACCATCTGGCTAATGACATTCACCTGGCATGCCAGGTGTAAATCACTCCCAGACTGTGTAGTTAGAACAGAGAACAGCACGGCTCTGGGTCCTGAAGCAACCGCGTGGAGAACCATTGAGTGATGCGTTTGTGGCTGTGCTGTGGAGGGGGCTCTAATTGGCTGTCGGTGCCCGTGGTGTTGGCTCTGCTTCTTTGCTTTAATCATGAGCATGAGCATCTTGCTGCCAGGAAAACTTTGGATGCAATTTTGACCCTTGTGCTTTCTTTGTTGCTTGTTTCTGGGAGTACTGCCAATTTATTTTGCCCCCAAAAAGTGCATTGAATATCCGTACAGTAATGCAGCCCAGAAACTGAGATTCTGAGATGGAAAACTTAGCCCACCATCCAGTCTCTTCTCTAATACCACAACCTACGGCATTGTGGCTTTGATCGGCCTCCATTTTCCGGCAGCTCCAATAAGTGCAGACTCCCTCTGTCTCTTGTCTGTTGATACTGTTAATGGGACAGCAGGCATCACCCGTAAAGAGGGGTCTCTCAACGTTCTGAACCCAAAGGAGCTGGGTCCCCTTGACTCCAGCGTGCCCCTGCACGGAGAGCAGGTCAGTCATTCACCGCCGCTCGATGGCTATCATGAATGGAACATTGTACCTACGTGAGACAAGAGCCTCCTAAATCCTGGGGTCACTCCCACTTTGGAGCCGTGAGGAGCAGAGTGTGGGTCCGGGGGGGGCAGGGGGGGTTTGTTTCAAAGAAATGTTGAATAAAGATAATTTAGAAAATGGGCTCCAGCACAGTGCTGCCTCTGTAACTACACCGCTCCGCCCCCTCTGCACACTCAACTCCCCAAGGCTACTCTGCTCATGTTTGTTTTGATTTTGCTCCCAGAATTGAGGCGGTTGTGGGGGGGTGGTGGCAATGGTTAACACAGACTGGACCATGAGCAGACTAACTAAACTAGAGCGAGTCGTGCTATATCGTAGCTGTAAGCTGCTTTGTTTCTCCATCTCCCTGTTTTTTATGACACAGACAGTTGGAAGTGCTCGAGGATTCTTGTGGTTAATGAAGAATCAGGAGAAGCTGTGCAGAAGTTCTCTCCAGACTTGGAGATGTTGAAATCTACCACCTGTTAACTCAAGTAACAAACTTCTAATTACTCATCACATGTACTTTCTCACGCAAGTATCGTGGCAACATTGTTCTCCCCGGTTTTGTTCGTTTCCTGCTCTCGCCACTGCAGATTTGCACCATTTGGACACGAGCGGATTGACATTTACAGAACAGGTGGGCTGCTCACACCTTGCAGCAACGCTAAATGACTCTTTTACAGTTTGTTAATGACTTGTAAATACCTTAGTAAGTGTGGAACAAGCCCCAAATGGTTGCTTGCGCTGACGCTGGTCATTTTATTTTTGATCATGAGCAAAGTCCGTGAGCAAAAACCTTCAATCGACTGCTGCTCTGCTGACTTACTTCTAACATCTTGATGGTTTAGTTTCAGTTTGATTGTGCAGTGACTAGACACTCAAAATTCCTCACCAGGTTTCAATTACACTGACCTAATCCCTTAAATATACAGTGAAAATAGCCACATGCGGTGCTGTATGTGGAGTCACTTGGCTGGCTTGACTGTCAAACAATATTCTCCTCTATTTCGCAGTCAGTTGCTGTTTGTAGGAGCCTAAAACATCACGCCATGCAAGTGTTTTATGGTGTAAATCAAATATCAAGAAATATCACTGCACAAAAAGATTAAATAAAAACCTAACTCTCTTTCTAGAAAGCTAATATTGTTGGAAATGAATATGTGTAGATTTACATATTATCACCGCTGTTCAGTGAGAATTTAGTGCGTCTGCTTCCTGAACCTCAGCTAAACATACACTATGCTCTTTTCAATATATCATTAAACATATTCACAGGGTCTTGAATGCTTCCTCACTCATGGTTCATAAATGTAAGTCAGAGACAATAATGTGCTTTAAGCTTGATTCGATCATAGAAACCAGACTCATTACATCACATTTCAACATTTTGATTCCTTTTCCTTCTTGAGCTGCGGATAAATCACATCATGACACTGCTTTAAGTCATAAACATTTTATTATAAAACTCACTCTTCCATATGGAAGATACTGCTCTGGAGTGTTTACTGCTATGTTCCCACAAGATGAGATGAAAAATTGAAAACTCTAAATCATGTCTGGCTTTGTGGACAAAATCTTGAGCTACGTTTGTGTGTTTATATTAAAGGCATTTAAGCGACACTTAATTTTTTACTGCATATGATTGTAAAATATATACACATTCTTCGTATTTCTAAGCTTCATAATTTAACATTTAACAACATTGTTCAAGAAATTCATTTCAAGTGGCAAAAGACACAAACTGGCAGCTTCAGTACAAGTGATCCAAACTAACAAATGTTTCCCTTTTTTTTTTTTGCTAAACAGCTTTAACACGGAAAGGCAGAAGAAAGAAGTGAGACTGAAAGGCGGCTGGTTTCAGTTCCTGGACTACTGATGTAGACCTGCAGACAGGTAACAGATCATCTACAAATATGGTTTGTTCTGATATACTCAGCCTCAAAACACACACAATAAAAGACTTCAAAGTACATTTTAAAGGAAGGGAACGTCACTATGAATTTGTGAAAGTGACTACATCTTTTATATCATTAGTTTGAGCTTTATCTGTATTTGTACATGTTATTTGTTGATAATCCTGTATGTTAAAGGTTTTCTAAAGTATCTGGAAGTTGTTAAGTTGGCAACACTGTCATGCTCCTGCACCCACAACACAAAATACAAAACATTCATTGAACCTGTGTTGGAGCACTCATACCACTCTATGGCTAATGAGCGATCACCTTGTTGCTGGCACACTGGTCTGACACTGCTTTGTCCACTGATTACTGCGTTGATGCTGCTGCAGTGTTGATTTAACTGGCATTTTGTTGTGTTAATATCCATAAAATGTACCGTTTTTGTTCAATGGGCTCATAAAAACTTTGTGCAACAACTCACCCTCAAATCACACAGTTTGTTTTGACACATATGCTTGTAAATCAGAAACTGCGTTCACACGTGTATAACAAAGCAAAGCAGTGTCAGGCCTCCCGACATGAGCAGTGTTGTGGACAAACTGCAGGTATGCTATGTTGACCCATTCACACCAGCAGCTGGCAGGTTTTCCTGGGGTGTTGCGGCAGTGTGAAAGCAGTAATAAAGACAGGGGTCTTTTAAAGGCATTAGAAGGGGGGCACGCATTAGACAGGAGGAAGAGAGGGGTGGGGGGTGGTTTCAGGAAAAGTTCAATAAAACAATCTCAAATGGGGGATGGGGAACAAGACAGAGTGCTGGAGAGGCGCTTCAGTTAATTTAAGTACTTGATCCCACACCCTCGCCTGTCCTCTGAAATTTCCCACAAATATTTGAAGTGTGGTTGCTGCAACAATGCAAAGGCCCCTGAAATGGAGAGCAGAGCAAACAGAGGCTGGATGGCTCCAATGTTTGTCTAAGCTCTTAATAAAGCCACACTTCAAGTACCATTGAAACCAAACCAAATAAACAGGAGCTGTTTGAAGGCACACGAAATGGTTGAGCCCTGCAACAAAGTCTGGTTTGGTTCACTTCTTCTCACCGTCACCTGAAGATATTTTTGACAACAGGCTTTGCTTTCAACTCAGCAATGTGGCGATTCACTCAGAGCACTGCAAAGGCCATCTGTGTGAAGATCTGAATCACAGATCAGAAGGACAGATTTCCTGAGTGACACGTGCACGGAGAATTACTATGCAAACTGTACGGTCGCGGAAAAATGTCTGCACAAACCACTACAGTGCTCTCCGTCACCATGCAGCTAAAATGAAATGGCAGAGAGGCCCAGGGGTGAAAAAAAATAACTTTCCTCATCCAGCAGACCTACGTTCAAGTCCTCTGCCAAGCGAGCCATTGGCCTGCTCAAGTGTCTTTGAGCTGAATCCTTATTAAATCCAGCAGTGACCTCTGGAACAGCAATCTTCCTCGAGTGTCACTCTTTCAGTGATAAATCCAACAAACGCTTCCATCATCTCAGTATAATATCCATGCTAGAGGAAGAAACAGGAGCGCCGTGCAGCTGGAAAACCTATGGGATGGAGAGGAATTGTCAACATACACGTCCTCTCTGTCACTTTTAGTGTCATAGTCTTCGTCCTCATAGATGTCATCAGTGTCAGGCTGGTCTGACACAACACTGTGGTCTCCTATGGAGCAGAGTTTGCTCATGTTCTCCTTGACCACTTCACAGAAAGGCCTCTCCACCCCATCACAAACACAGCGGTTCAGCAGCATGCCGTTTGGGATGAACAGCATCTGTTGAATGGTGGCTTTACACTTGGAGGAGCACTTCCTTCCATTGAACAGCTGCCCGCAGTATGACAAGTAGGCCGTGAGGGAGGTGTGGCAGTTGCTGTCTTCCTCGCAGCGCTGCCGGGCCTCCATGCAGCCGATACCCCCGGCATCGCTCGGGTGTCTGCGGGGAAGGCACGGCTCTATGGCCCGCTTGGCGCTCAGACAGTCCAGGTCCTGGGCGCAGTCGCAGGTCTCCAGGTCTGGCCCGCTGCGGGTGTGATTGAGTCGGATCAGGGCGTTGATGCAGTGGCTCGGGCACTGCCTCCTGGTCCCTCTGATGTTACCTTCACACGCTGCCAAGTATTGATTGTATGCAAGATCGCACTCGGGCTCGTCGTGGCACCGAAGCAGCGCCTGCCAGCAGATTAGCTGGGCATCTAAGGCCACCAGCACCCACGGGAGAAGTGCCACGGCGCTGCACCAACATTTCATGCTTGGATGGAGTTCTAGTCCGGTGACGTGCACTTTCTTCACCAGCACATGAGGATCAGGCTCACAGAAGGCTTACAGAAGTACTCCACATGCGTCAAACATTCACTACCGACTCACTTCTTCTGCAAACTGTCCACTAACTTGCACCTCAGATGAGTTTTCCTCCTCCCGGTGAGCTTTGTAGAAGTCAGGATGTGACTGAAATCAGCACGCGTGGTTGCAAAAAGGAGAAACGGCGCAGAAAGGCTCATTTCGGGAGGCATGTCCGTTCAAAAACCCATACTCCAAACTGCAGTCAGCACCATGGCACCGGCGCGGCTCTGAAACGCGCCACAGGACTATCCAAAGTTAACACGCACTTTAACACACGCAGTCATTGTCCACAACTCAGATCCTACACTTGAACTCATCTTTCTTGTCATTGCTACTTTCGTCTCTTCCCGGCGCTACTACTTTTAATCCATCCACGCATTCCGAAGTTGTTGTTTTGTTTTGTTTTTTTTAGTTGGGAGAGGTTTGTCTCTGTCGCATTTTGTCCCGCTATGTGCGTCTTTGTCCCTCTTCTGGCTGTTACGCTTCACGGTCCGCCGAGCATTTCCCCACAACACCCCTCCCTCTGTCGAAAAAAAAAAAGAAAGAAAAGTGCCCCTTTTTTTCCCTCCCCTTCTCTCATTTACAATCCTGGACACCGATTGGTAGTCATTGAGGAGTCAGCCGTGGGACCCATTTCCAGGCCTACAGCAGCTCAGCTCTGCGCACAAATCCTCTCAGTATATGACGAGATAGGCTGGATGGAACTGTTTATAATTTTCCTTGCATGAAACCCAGGATCTGTGTGGTCCCCCCCGTCCTCCTCTTGTAGCAAAAACACAAGTGAAAAGGGGAGGAGGAGGAGGAGGAGGAGGGGGAGATCTTGCAAAATGCATTCCTTTGCAAGAAGCTCACATCTGCAACTTCACTGCTCCAAATTTCTGCGAGGAAAAACAAATGTGCCCCACCAGAGCAGGAGGAGAAACCTCTGCGATAACTGCCTCCTCGTTGAGGGCTTTCACTTTAAGTTCTCGCTAATTGTCGCTCTTTCTCCCCCCCCTCCCACCTCTCCCTCCCTCCGCCTCTCATTCTGCAGAGTTTTTAAGCCCCGATTGATAGAGGAGAATGGGAGAGAATAGTATTTTCTGGCCCGTTTCACCCTGATTGTGTCAGTTTGGCCATGCAGCGGCCCAGTGTCTTTGCAGCCTGAAGATTGTTCACGCACTGCGGCCTATCAATAGAGAGGGGTTCAGCATCAATATATTTTACAGCTATTCCCTTTCACGCCGCACTTGAAAACTACCAATAGCTCAGGCTTTCCTGCCATTGAAATGGTAACTAACTTGATTTTTTTTTCTCTAAACTAGCTGCAGGTCTGCCCCCACTGAGGGGCTGTGCCAGTCTTGCACAAAAAACAGATGGATGCCCAACCTGGAATCTGAGCAACAATGGGACTGATAACTGCACTTCTGTGTCTGAAACATGCACCCAGTCAGCATAAGAGCAACAGTGTGTTTATATGTAGGCCTTGTGTGCTATACATGAGTGGACAAAATAATGGAGACATTAGAGGATAGTCCAATAAAACAGCACAAATGACAGCTTCTAAAATCACGTCTACAGCTCCTTGTCTCCATGCATACATGCCTACAAACTTGCATCAGTATTTCCATTTATTCTTTTAGCACATGTGTGGATTAGTTCAGAATTAGGATATTATTTTGATATATGACTTACATGTTTTAATACACACTGACAACAATATCACATCTTGTCAATCACAGTCTATCAGCCTTTCTGCAGCCTCCCTCTTGGATGACTGTGAATGTATTTTTGTCTCCACCTGGTGTTCAAGCTGCTGCACATTTAGGCAAACAATGACTATACAGGCCAGCCACAACATTAAAACCACCTGCCTTATTTTGTGTAGATTCCTCTCTTGCTGTCAAAACAGCTCTGACCAGTTGAGGGCTGGACTCCACACTATTCCAAAGGTACCCTGTGGTAACGGGCACTGAGTGGTTCCTTTAGGTTCTGGAGGTTGCCAAGTAGGGGTCTCATGCTTTTTTTCCCCCCAGCACATCCCACAGATGATCACGCTACCCAGGCATCTTTCTGTCACAGCAGCATGAAAGGTTTTAAGTCATTTGTAATGTCATGTCGTTGCTGATCGGTGCTCTAAAGTAAATCATACAACATAGAGAACAAGAAAATACATTATAATAAAAATCAGTTTATTGCAGTTAAAACTCAAAAATCACTGAAATGCTTTCAGATAGCTTGACAGAGATACAGTGCAACAAAGAAACAGCCAAAGAAGGAGAAGAAACTGCGTGTCATGGCAGCCATTTCCTGAAAAAATCAGTTCCACAGGATGACAGCACAAAAATTACATTTGTATATTACTGTTATTATTGAGTTAATGAATTATTATTTCAAGTCACACACACTCATACGAAGCAAACGGTTTTGCTCTATGGCTTCGGTTCCACCCATGAATATTGTCTCATGATCGAACAGGACAGATTCGTGTAGCTCTATTACAAAAGAACTTATTGCAACGTCTCCTCTGCTTTATATTACTGAAATACTTTGACTATGCTGTTCATCTATCACACGACAACAACCACTGGACTGACAAAGTGTTGCCTCGGCTTTCCTCCAGCAGCAGTGTTGTGGCACCTACAGCGAGAGAATCACTACTCATCTGAGAGAATCAGTCAACAAAAGTCAACACCTGTTTAAATGAAATCATAAAGAACCAAGAATCAAACTGGGGACAGATGTGAGATCAAAGCAGACGTCACCCTCAAGCACCACTGCTACATAAACTGAACACGGGCAAAATGTATATGAATGTAACACAACATCAACAGCATCCTCTCCCCATCGCCTTCCCTTACGTTTGGCCGTAAAACACCAGACAGAACACCACAGTAAGCCCACACTGACGCCAGCCCTGAAGCACGACTCTCAGTCTCCAGGGAGAGGCTTGAGACGGAGGGTGGTGGTGGGGAGGGCTCCTTCCATTAAGAATCAGACAAGCTACCTCAGCATCCTCTTTTAAAACTCATTTTTACACTATGGCATTTAATTCCTTTTTGTATTACACCTTTAATATTTCATTTATACTTCAGATTTTTTAAAATTTTCATATTTTATCTATGTTACTATTACTCGGTTACATTGTGTATCTTCTGTTTTCGTATATTATTATTGTCACGATGAGCACTCCCAACTACAGGACGAGTTATTTTTTTTGTTTTCTTTTTACAAAGACACCACTTGACGTATCACATCGGCTAAACAACACAAAATCCACCAGCACAAAACAGCACGTGTGGGTCGATGAGATGGAGGACAGGTCAAAGGTCATGTGACGGTCGACAACACTACGAGACCCAGCGAGTCGATGGAAACGGCGTGAAGAATGGCCCGCTGTGGACGGCTTAGGCAAACAGCAGGTACCTTTACATCTTACAGAACATAAATATTTGTATGCGGACTCAGTAGTCGGATGTATACACACACTGCAGCTACACAGTTTGACATATTTGTGCCATTTCCTTTACGTTATCAACAAAGGCTTTGGAGTACAACTTCTAAAGCATTTACATTTCTTTCATCTGAGCAGCTTTTATTTTTTTAACCCTCTAAATGCAGCATACTCACAGGTTTACTCCCAATATGGATGATATAGATGCTATGTTAAATTTGGGAATACAGTTACTGAATGCACGTAGCTATAAGTACTTACAAAACGCAGAAAATCTATCGTGACCTTCGTTAAGACATCATCTGTGCTTGCTTACTGAATATTTGTGGCTTTCAAAAAGAAAAAAATTAAGACATTTCCTGCAAAAATAAACAACCAAGAAGGCTCATTTTTGTAAAAAAAAGGTAGCTTTCAGATCTTGAAGCTCCAAAGAAGACAACCTTGTACGGACGTCCAAGGCACACTGAAGTACGGAAAGAGCTAAAAAAGTCTTAATAATGATATGTCTAGGAAAGAATTAAAACTAAGTTCAATGCAGCAACAATTTGTAAGCTGTCAACGATCAGCTTTGGTGTTGCTGTTATCGCCCCTGTCTGTGATTTTTTTGTGCTTTTGTACGTGAAATACAAACAACAACCCCACAAAGAGCTTTTTCATTCTATTTCATCGAGAATAAACCACCAGATTTCCCAAATTTAACATAACACACGAACCAGTGTCGGCATCGTGTGTGTGTGTGTTTAGGTTCCAACCAGGCAGCTGATCTCAGTGACCCTCTCTTAACTGAAAGTGCATCTGTTTATCGCTGAAGTCAGCTGCTGTGTGTTTGGAAGCCATGAAAACTTGCACACACGCACACCTGCGACCTTTGCTGCAGAATTATTTTGTGTTACCACTGAGGTACAGAGAGCTGGGAGGTTAGGGGATGTGGGGAGTAAAGGATTTAATACACTTTTTCTCAGAGGAGGAGTTTGTCTAAAGGCAGAAATAATCTCATTGGTTAAATCTCAACGGCAGGAGCTGCATGACCACAGTTTTTTTTCAGAGTGCAACTTTGATAGATTTTGTAAAAAATATGAGATCTGTGACCTTCAGGATGTTGGAAGGTCAGCCGGAAAGCAAACTATCTCACCTCGATGATCTTATGGCTGGAATGATTTTTTTTTTCTCTGGTTAGTCAGATGAGCCTAAGATATTATAATACACGGCTTCTGTCTAACGTTACACAGCTAGAAAAACTGTTATTATGCGGCTCTGCCAACTGACATTCCACTAAAGCAATGAGAAAATGTCTACCCCCAGAGCAGCTCTGCCTCTGAAAAATATTTGTACAAGAAAAACTCTAATCTCCTGGGACTTAGAGCTGGCCAGATCACATGAGGCTGCAATTTTCCGTCTGCTTTTTGAGGTCTTCCAGTGTGGCCTGGGCTTTGTCTTTCAGCTGGTCCATGTCCACGTTCTGGATGTTGGACAGCTGGCCCAGCACAGACTGCTTGTGTGTTTCCTCCTGGTTGTCCTCGGCGATCATCTTGGCCAGCTCTGTGGGCAACACCACGTCGTCCCCCGCCTGCTGGATCTGGGTCTCATCCGTCTCGTTCTGAGGTGGATCACACACACATATGCATTTCCATATAGGCACACCCAACAGGACAGGAGAAAAAAAAAGGGACAACTATTTTAAAAACTGAGGTTCAAGTCCCAGAAGAGTGTATGATTTTTAAAATGATAGTGTTTGTGTTTTTCACTCTACAGACTGATTGTCTTTGCTTTTATTGATAATTTACCTTTGGTAGTCTGTACTTTTCCCGGAAATGACTTCTAACTGTGGCCCTCTCAGCTTTCTTCTGGGCAAATTGAGCTTCTCGTTCCTTTCTGCGAGAAAGAAGGCAAGATAAAAATTGACAAAAAGGTTAATATGCTCCTTATCTTACACATTTAGGCAACTGTAACTTCTAACCAAAGGAAAGAAAACATCCTGCCCTTTCTCCTATAGAAAGCTTTGAAAAAGCAATGCTCACTCCAAGGACATTTAAAGCGAGAATTCATCCTAAATGTTACAAATAAACCAGTCAGATGAATCAATAAGTTAAGAATCTGGGTTTTTCACTGCCATGTGCAGTTGTTTCTTTGCTTTAAGTGCATCATAAGGCTTCTGCTGGATCTAGATGCTGGAGGCCTTGGAGCGTCGCCTTACCACGTGTCCTCCTAACCCTAACTACAGGGTATAGAGCTGAGTGAAGGCAGAGCAGCAGCGGGGATGCTGTGGGGAGAAAAGCAATGAAGAGATATTCTGCTTATGTTTGGGAGACCCAGATGCAGCATCTTATCTGTCCAGCTCCCCTCTGAGGGATTTCAATCCTCGTGGGACGTGGACTATTCAGGGTAACCTACTAAATGCGGACTTACTACCCGTCCCACACTTTCAGAGCTGCCGACCCCTGCTATATGCACCTAATTCTGGCTGTACAACATTGTAGTGTGCCTCACTAGCTCATTTAAAATGCCTGAAGCTTGAGGCCGTTCTTAAAAACCATTAAAGTAGAACAGTACCTGTCTTTGCAAAACAGGTGGTTTAACTCAAACAGTTCAGGAACTGAGAGATTCAGTCCAACCATCCTGATAAATGGGACTTTGTGTACAAGGAAGGTTTAGAAGCATCTCTAAAATTCTACACATCTATTTTGGAAAAGCCAAATGCTGGGAGATATTTATATATATATGTCAGCCTGTTGTCATTCGCCTCTGAAAACCCACTCTTGTAAACAGTCGAGGCAACAGTGTGAGATGCCTCCAGCAGAGGGCAGGCAATAGGCTGTTGGCAGTGCCATCTCCACTCAACATCCCTGGAATATTTATGGCTTCATTGTCGTTCCCAATTGCCCTTCATTAATTGCTAAGTTTGTTGGAATTTCTCATTGTAATCCAACAACATCATAACCCTTGACTAACCTGACTGTACTGCCCGAGGTCAAACATGGATACAGTGACAGCACACATTTCATTACAGTCAGTGAAACACAGTAGGTGTTCACAGAATGATAGACATCACAAACAAAGCTACAGTGGATGAAGGGGGCACAGTGCGCCTACAAGGATCAAATCAGCAGCATCATCTAAAGGCAGGGGGACACTGGAGCACCACGGGCATGCTTCACAAACAAGTGTTTGTACCCAATGTGTCAGAGGAAGGTCGTTTTATGTGGAGATGCAGCATTCATTGGGCTGTCTGTGTGAGCCCGAGTTCACTTTGTATTAACGTGAGCTGGCCAAACACCAAACGGCAAAAGGGGCCATGCTGCGCTCACTTGCAGCCAATGAGCAAGCTTTGTGTCTTCGCCTCTCAAGGGCATCAGATGACCAGAGTTGTCACAGTGGCCCTGGCGCTGAGGGTGATAAAATGTCTACATGTGACATGCCAGTGTGAGCAACCCACCCCCACAACCTTATTCTGCTTTAATCTGAGCACTATGGGCTTCTCTGTGATCTATGCTCATGTTTAGCACCTCTGACTAATAACTCACTTGCTCTGAAGGTCACTTTATGACGGAAGAGCGTTAAGCATCTCGCCGTGGCTCCTGTGGAGCTCAGTGGGCTGAGCTGAGTGGTAGTACTGCCAGAGCTAGAACCTCACCTCCCACTTCTTCTTAAAATGTCTGAACATGGTACCCTGAGACACTTTGGATGAAAAAGTTCATCAAATGTGTGATGGAAATGAGCCCGAGTTCTGACACAGCTGGATGACTGTCTGTTTGTAGGAGCACGGAGACTGACGGAGGTGGAGAGCCTTCGTCGCTGCTCCATATGTCAGTTGACATTCTGGGCATTGTCTACAATTTCATTTTATATCATCAAAATCTTTTTTTTTTTTTTTTGGGCTATCTGATCTGGATCTCATTCCACATTATTTATCTGTGGAAAAACATTCTGTGAGCAGTAGAATGAACATCTAATAGCCTTTGGGTTGTGGAGTCCTGCTCTGAGGGAGGGATCACACTAATCAATAGTGAGTTACTGTCTGCTGGATGAACTCTGCTTTCCAAATGACCTTGTTGTTACCTTTTATTGTCCTTTGGTGCACCATGATGAATAAACAAATTATGAAAGAATAACATGTAAATAATCCACTTTTGTGTTGAAATACAAAAGTAAAATGTAGGTGATTAAAGAAAAAAACTAAATCACAGCTGCAAATAAAAATTATTTAACTAGAAAACTAAATTGAAAATACAACAGATGGTAAACCAATCTGTTTCTTTTTCCAGGCTACAGCACAATTTTAAGTGGCTGTATGGAATCGTAGATGATGAAAGTCGATTTAAAAAGGCTAGATTAATTAATATCAGTGTTGATTATTTGCCCTCTGACAATCACCACTTTATTTACCACACTGTCTGATTCATTGTTCCGCCACACGCACAGCAACGGGAACATTTTTGGCCCCAGGCATGAATCCCAGTAGATAATTCCGTGGAAGAATGATTCCAGGAACCCCAAATTAAAAACGGCGCTACATATTTTGCCGAAGCTAGGAGACAGAGAGTTCCCTGGGCGAGAGGAGCAGCTGTGTGTGGAGCGCTCATGTTATTGCATTGGTGCGTAAAAATGCGCACGGCGCACTGGGAGCTTTCTGCTATTTACACACAAAACACACCGTTTTTTTTACACATCAAACGCTTTCTTTGACAAATACCGTCGATTTTCATCATAACTTCACAATCACAAACTTCAAGCATTGCCTTACTTTTCCTCCTCTAACTGTTGCTGGTATTGTTCAAATTCCTCTTGAGTCATCCCCTGCGCGGCGGCGTCTGATTTCTCCCCTTCGGATTTCTCCTCCGTCAGTCCGCCTGTCAGGTTCTTCAGCTGTCCTCCCACCACGTGTTTTACCATGAAAGCCATGGCTGCGCTTCAGAGAGTCCTCTGTTTGATCGGCTGAGAAGTTGAAGGCTCGGTGCGCTCTTGGATGGAGCGGTGACGGTGGATAGAGATCAGCCAAGTGATGTTCAAACCACACGTCTTCAAGTGTCACGCGAGAGCATGCAACTTTGAAAGGCTGGATGAGAGCAATCAACCCGTTAAAGGAAAAAAAAAACCAAGATGAAATAATTCCGGCAGCTTCAGCACCACTGGCCCTGGACAGCTCCGCGCCGAGAAGGATGGAGAGGAGCTGCTCAGTTATGAGTCAACAAGTTTGGCGCTCAACTCTACCAATCCTGTGAGTCCGTCCGCAGCCACCACTCCCTCCACCCAATCCCAGGCACCACCGGACTGGGTGTGCGCTGGCACGGCGCGCGTCGGCATCGTGGGTTGCACGAGATCCCGTGATTCGCCGTCTGATTATAACTCACGTCGGAGTCAGACAGAAATCCGGGCAGGAGGGGGGGGGGATACAACACGTGATGAGCCTGAGTATCTCCTGGCTGTTTTGGTGCCTCTGTGTATCTCAGGGTCATCTGCGCGCTGGAGCCTAACAGTTTGTCAACACACAAAGAGCCTCCTAATTGCAAATTAGTCAAATGGCTGTCTGTTAACCCACGGCGTGAGTTCGGTTTATTGGCCTAATCACTTAGAAGAGATGAGCCACAGTGTCCTCTCTGGTGGCGCTTGTTTGATCCGGTGGACCAGCTTATTTCCACGACACGAGAGCTGAAAAGATGGAGCGTGAGCAGTGCAGGAGCAGATCCTTCATGCGCATTTAATGCCATTATAACTACTTCTTTTCCCTAACACGGAGGGACCGGAGCTGACATCCTACAATTACAAATTTTGTCTCCAGTTGCATCACCATAATACTTCTGTAGTGACTAGAATCTGTAGTACCCACAAGTGAGTTTATAATATCAGTGTCTTATGCTGATTAGGCCTTCTATAGGATTTATTCAGATGTTTGTGTCTTTGATGGCAGGGTGAATAGTTCAACTTCCATCACCACAAAATGTGCTTTATTAAAAGGCTGGCTGCTTCTGCATGACACTGGATGACGCAGTGTTCAGCTGGAAAGCCTCATTTCTAAAAATATGACCTACATGTGTGTATGTGTGAGGAATATTTTAAATCTCGCTCTCTCTCTCTTTCTGTGAGATTCTTGACATCCAAAGTGTGAAAAGCAACTTTGATCACAAGTCAACAACTTCAACGTCCTGATCCTCGCAGCAGTCTGACACCGAGCCTGGCCTACTTTTCCGGTCCCTGTGGATCAGGAGAGACGGAGCGCGTCTCAGTGTCTTTTTGTCACAGGCTTAGCGAGGCCCTGTTAGCCTATACCTGCCTCCCTTTAAAATCTCCCTCCAACTTCAAAGCTGCCACCGGTGAATAGATGGAAACGTAACACAGTGAATAAGATCAAAACTGTAATCTCTGTGAAATTGAATAAAAAGAAAGAGTTTGCCTAACCAGCATGTTTCAACATCAATTTATATCCTTTTGCTTTTGATATTCACACCCATGGGATCTGTGCCAAGCCCAGGTCCCACTCACTTCTTTATGGATTATCACTGAGCCCTGACTACAGGTGCTCTAGCAGGTGCACAGCAGGAGCTTTTAATCCAAGATGATGTATATTACGCAGACACACACACACACACACACACAAACACACACAGGCTTACTAGTAAAAGTCATACATTTCACTAAAGAGGACTACAGCCCTCACATGATGACATGTTGTGGCAGCTGAGCTTCAAAGAGCAATCACACTGACCTAAAAAGTCAGAGCAGACGTGTTGTGTTTATCAGCAAGTACACCAAACTTATGACTAACAGCTGTTTTCACTCCATTCTTGTGATGCACTGTCATCGCTGTCGTCAGCCGCGGTATAAATAGACGCAGAGAAGCATGGCGAATGCAGGCTGCACGCTCAAATTCTGCTCTGCTTTAAATTCCTCGTTTTATTAATTTAAGGTATCAGTATGTTACAATGAGGATGGTTAAAAGGTAAAAGATCCTTCAATTGTGGCCTCAGTTATCAAATAACAAACTCCTAGAATTCATAATGTGCTTGTGTTTTTAGCGTTGGGATGGTTGCAGGTCAGTGGTCCAGGCCCGGAGTGGGTTTAGTTCCATGTGGCTCCGTTGTCAGCTACTCAGTGTTAGCTGGCTTCCACAGGGCTGTGGTGAGTGTTTGTGCACTTACAACAAATCCACGGACATGGGTTCAATATCAGCTCTTTGGCAGGTGTTCCTGAGAGGAAGAAGGAAAATAAGGTCAGATTTGGAAAACTCATTCATTTGCAAGACCTGTAGAGTTAAAGAAGCAGAGATGGAGGCTGCACACTGGCTGGCTATGGCATTCAGAAAAAAAAAAGATTCACTCAAGCCCAGCCAATGGAGCCTAAGAAGATTCTGTGTAGTTTAGAGAAGTTGCTTGACTGAGAAAAGGATTCAAAAGACATTTAAGGTACAGTGGTGCATGAAAGCTTGTGAACCCGTTAGAATTGTCTATATTTCTGCATAAATATGACCTAAAACATTATTAACTTTTAAAGAAGGTGGACAAAGGGAATCAAATTAGAGAAAAATATTATACAAGATAACTTATTTAGTGACAAGGATAATCCAGCTTTACATATTTGTGAGTGGCAGAAGTATGTCATACTGTAGGGTTAGCAGTCATTTGAAGGTAAAATTAGAGTTAGGTGTTTTCAGTGAGTGCGATAACAATCAGGTGTGAGTGGATTTTTTTATTTAGAAAAAAAAAATCTATCAAAGTCTGATCTTTACAACAGTTGAACAAAGGAGATTTCTAAGAACCTCAGAGAAAAAGTTGTTCATCAAGCTGGAAACAGTTATACTCCTCTTTAAAGACTCCACAGTCAGACAAATTGTGCACAAATGGAGGAAATTCAGGACCTTTGTTACCCTCTTCAGGAGTGGTGAACCAACAAAGATGACCAGAGAGTTTTTCCACCAAAGTCATAGTCCAGACTTGATCCAGCAGAAATGTTTTGGAAGGACCTGAAATGATCAGTTCATGTGAGAAAACCCACCACCATCCCAGAGTTGAAGCTGTTTTGTACAGATGATGGACAAAAAATCCTTAAAGCCGAAGACTGGGACTGACCAACTTTTACTGAAAACACTTAGCTGCACAAAGTCCTCACGGCAGATATTGAAACCAAAGGCTTACATACTTTTGCTCCTCCCAGAAATCGAATATTGAATCATTTTCCATAATAAATAAACGACAAAGTATAATAGTCTCATTTAACTTGGTTCTCTTTATCTGCTTTTAGGACTTAAGTTAAAATTTGGTCATATTGAACGTATTATTTATGCAGAAATATAGAAAATGACTCACAGTCTTACTTGCACAGTGCTATATGTGTATTGTTAGTTTCTAAACAGTATTTTACATTCATGTGGAAATAAATGATGCAGAAAAGTCCTTAAAATTTGTTAGCTACTGTGTGTTTCTCAAAAAATCAAGCAGAAGAGAATTTCACACTTTGTATTTGTGCCAAGCAGAAGCTACAACAGACTGTTAGTATTTAGTCCTGCCAAATTGCACTTCACCACAGGAACCAAGAATGTGGTTGCTGTTTCTAAAGAATTCCTCCTTTTTGAGTCTTTGCTACCATAATAGTACCATTACGGAGGACCTGATCAGCTGTACTTGTTTAATACGAGCATGTGACATTGAATGGAACCTTCACAGTCAAATGCAGAAAACACCACTCACAGCACCTGATTTAAAAATAGGCTCACGTTAATGCTGCCTGCCCATGCTCAGTTCACTTTACTGCCTACTCAGCTTTGACCGATGTGTCACTGTAGCGTGAAAATTAACAGTTTAGGCCTTTGTGGAGCATATATGAAGCGTGTGTGCATGCAAAGCCCTCACACAGATGTTTACTGTAGAAGCCGTGCATGGCTGCACACTAACCTGACACGTTAATGTCTCCTATTACATAAAGATCTGTGATTAGCCTGCACAAACAAGAAGTCCTGAATCCATCACTGAATAGCGCTACATGGAAATTCAGATTTCAGACTCCAGATTGTACATGTGAGATAGTAAATATCGGGCAGTTAAATACAAATATGAAGAAAATTTGAAAGCGACAGGAACAAAAGGTTAGACAGGCATGACATGCTGGGACTGTTGTGAGCCAGGAGCGATCACGGTGTGAGTCAACGTAACCGAAAGCATCACGCTGGCTCCCGCCCAGTCGCACTTCCAGCCTGGTTACACTTGATCTTCTAGGATTAGGAGGGTGTGTGGGATTGGGAGACATGGGCTTATGTACACCATCACTCACACTCGCTGATCCTCAGCAGCCGAATGTTACACCTTTGTTTCTTCAGACAAGGGATTAGACTCATCAAACGAATGGGCCCTGCAGCAAACAATACGCACATTCAGGGAGTTTTTAAATTCACACAGGCGTTGATGACGCCATTAGCAAGTCACTAGGAGGCCTGTCTTAAGAAATGCAAGTGTGTGTGTGGCGGCCCCCTCGTGAGATGACAACATATCACACTAATCCCATTAGGAGTGAAAAGTGCTCTGTGTGCTCGGTGACAAAAACATTTTTTTGTATCAGGAAAGCTGCTGTGGCCATTTGGAGAGTCTTATGATTTCTTGTGATTTTACTTCTACCTGACCGGAGACGGAGCAGACAGGTGGGGTCACAGCAGCACGGCACCATATGGTGACGAGTGAGTCAACCCCAGCGTCGGCGGTTTGATGCCCCGCAGGCTGTCCGGGAGGTGTTGAACTACACCGCATGGCAACTGTCCCCCCAACTAACATCAAGTACTTCCACATGAGATGAATATTATGTCCCTGATACAGAGAATAAGAGGGCCACTTCAACTTAATGTTTAATTCTGCGTCGAGCCTAATTTGTATCACTTTATCCAAGCAGAGAATGTAGATTTTACTTGCCCAGGTTATCAGAGGGACAATATCTCCCTCTGGGCTTTCTGCCTCGATCCAAGTAGAGTGAAAGCAGATGGAATTTTGTTTGTGGTGCTGACAAATAAAACATATTGCATTAAAAAATGAAATATCTCTTTCCAGAAACTGTGTCTCAGCTAGACCGGATAATCCACAGAACACACTGCCAACCATTTTCAGAGGGACTCTTTCTTCAGTAGAAAGTAGTTCAGATGGAAACTGTTAACAGCAAAGTCTGGATCATCCAGGGTAACTGGGACACAGTTTTTGGAAAGAGATGTGGCGGTGAAGTGTTGTTTTTTTTTTTTCTTTCTAGTGTTTCGTGCACACAAAAAAGGGGTGGATGGACTGTAGTCTATTCTCCACTATTGTTTTAGTTGAACCGCAGAACTCACAGAGACCAGTATTTTGAAAACCTGAGCGGATGAAGGCTGCATCTGTTGATCTCATACAGGCATGTACCTGTAAGGTGTATTCAGACCCTTTGGGAGTTTTCCCTATTTATTGATTTTCAACATTGAATCATGGTCAGTAGGACTTGGCTTTTTTTCTTTAACAAGAATTTACAACAAAAAAAAAAAGACAGATTTCTACAAAGTAATGCCAATTAAGTGATTAAAGATATGAAACAGATGCACATTTTTGAGTCTGTGTGGGTTGGTGTCAATCAGCCTTTCACATCTGGACACTACAATGTTGCCCCGTTCTTCTTTGCAAAACTGCTCAAACTCTGTCAGTCAGTGTGGGGGATTATAAGTGAACAGCTCTCTTCAAGTTCAGCCACCAATTCTCAGTTGAACTGAGGTCTGAGCTCCGACTCTGCCACTCCACAACATTCACCTTGTTGTCTTTAAACCATGTCCGTGTAGCTTCGGCTCATTGTTTTACTGGAAAAAACATCTACTCTCAAGACTACCTTCACAAGGTGCAGGTGTGATATGCAGTGTTAAAAAAGCTCAGTGTTGGTCTCATCAGAACAAATAACTTTTTTCTTGGTGACTTCAGAGTCTCCCACAAGCCTTCTGGTGAGATTTAATACAAGCTTTTTACAACAGTGGCTTTCTCTTTCCAACTCTTACGTAAAGCTTTGATGGTAAAGAAGAGGCGGTGGTAGCTGTATGAACAGTCTCTCCTATCTCAGCTGTTAAAGCCTTTAACTCCTTCATAGGTGTCTCGGTGGCCTCCCTCACTCGTCTCTTTCAGCCACTGAGTTTTTGAGGACGACATGCTAGGAAGCTCTACATATGTGCTACATTCCTTCCAGTTCTTAATGATGAATTATCTGTATTCCAAGGGATGGTCAGTGACTTGGAAACTTTCTTGTATCATACTTTTCAATAACCTTTTGATGGAGTTGGTTGGAGCGTTCTTTAGTCTTCATGGCGTACTTATAACCAGGAGTCCTGATTTACAGGTGTCCTTCCCAAATTTCTCCTATGGGGAAAGAATGATCTTATTATCTTATCTTTATGCTACTTGACACATTTTCTGCACTCAGATAATCTTAATTTCACTAATTGTGTGATTTCTAGCACCATTTGGTTACACCTGTGTTCAATTAGGTGAATACTTATCTGTTCCCTAATTTTACATTTTATAAATTTTATTAATCAACATCACTTTGTAGAAAAAAAAATCGTTTTCATTTTGGAATTCTTCTCCAAAAAAAGCCAAACTAAATTAACCTCTTAAGACCCGAGCTTGTTTGACATGCATTTTTAAAAATTTCTCTTTGCTATTTGATCAGATCAAATAACAAAGAGAATGAAAAAATAAAAAATATAAAGAAAATAAAAACACATTAAAAATACTTTTAACAAACCAAACAAATATATTTAAAATTGTATATATATACATAATAGCAATAATTAAATAATAATAAAATAAATAAAAATAAAAAATTAACTATTGTGGTAAGATAACCCAAAATATGATCCGATCAGGTCAAGATCAGGTCTTCAGAGGTCAATCATAATTCAGTATTGAAAAGCAATAAAGGGGAAAACTTCTAAGGGGGGGAATTACTTTTTATAGGCGCTGTCATATCCTCTCACTCACAAAAGTGAGGAGATATGACATGTCTTTCCCAACAGGTAAGATGGAAATTCGTCCTCAACAATCTGGCATCAATGAATAAGATACTAACATGTAAAACATTCTGTAGGCCAGCTTGTAAAGTTTTTATGTTTTTTGTTAATGACCATAAAAACTCTTATATTACCTATACATTCCACACAAAAGATTTCTTTACTGTTTTACTTCACCAACTAAGGCTGTCACCCTGTGTGGATGTGAATCAAATCAATCCTGAGCAGCTGACGTCTGTTCCCTTGTTGTACTTTGACTCCATCACAGACTATTCTTTCATCTGTCAGTTGAAATACACACTTTGTAGCTTCCTTCACATTTCGTACGAACATTTTCACAGGAGGTTCAGTGGCCTCTAAACGAGTCTTTCAAGTCAGACAAAACATTAGAGCAAACGGTAACTGAAAGCAGGAAGCCAGACTGAGATTCTTATTACATATTGGCATGGTTGGAAGTGTGAAAAGAAGCTGCTAAGAGACGTACTCAGTGGCAGAATTCACAGCAGAAAAACAGGCAGATCAAAAGTGAGAAAGATGAAACCCAAATGTTCAGAGAATTGGAACTGAAATAGGTTTTGAAATTGAGTGTGAACAGGAAAGAAAGAAGAAAAAAAAAGGCTCGAAAAAGTCTGCAGCTCCCTCCAACATTACAATCAGATCAGAAAATTAAAAGAACATCATAGAGTGAGTAAAGTGCAGCATGTCATTTACACACTCACAAAATTCTGTTGAAAGCTGAAACACACCAGTTGTAAAGAAGTCTCCCCTAAAGAAAATAGCACCTTCAAACAGGACATCAAACATGATTATAACCCTGACAGTGGAAAGTTTGGGTAACTCAGGACAAACAAAACCTCCTGTCAGAGTCCACAGAGGGAAGCCAAATCAAGAACCCACACAACTGCCACGGTTGCCAAGGAGATAATAGTTAGACAGGGAGGCTCTTAAGTACCTAACCAGGCAACAACAACTGTGGATCGTCCTCTCCGCATATACTGTTCTGTACTTTTGGTGTGGGGCTGTGTAATGCTTGTATTTAATGGAAAATATAAGTTTACATTTTTTCAAGTCAGGTTTTACTCATTAGTCATATGTGTATATGTACAGTGAAGTACAGTGCTGCCTGGTTATTATCAAACCCTCGGTCCAGGATGGAATTATGACTATTGACTATACAGCCCTTGGTGCATCTAGGTACATGCTACCCCTGACTGGTCCAAATCTCATGCTACTGAGGACGAATGTAATGTACAGAAGTAGCCGCACTGCTTAAATACAAAAGTTTTTTGCGGGAAAAAATAAGTAAAATCAGTCTGATGACACAACAGCTTTTGTGAAATGTTCATATTTACCCCCAATAAAGCAGGAGCAGGGCACTGAACATTGTCAGGGACTCCTCACACCCTCTGCATAAACTGTTAGAACTGCTACCACCAGGCAAATGTTTCCGGAGCACTGAAGGAAGAACCTCCAGAATGATCAACAGCTTCATTCCACAAGCTGTCATACTGCTGAACTGCTGATCCAGATATGCAAACACTTCTTGATTTAAATTGCTTTAACTTACTAGATCCTGAAGAAACGCTCTCTCATCTTGCCTGTACTACTGTGTATGTACAGCAACATGACAATTAACCTGATTTGATTTGAATTATCATGGTAAGGGGAAAACTGTTGTTTTTTTGAACTTGAAACCTATTTTATTGGATTCCTTGACCCCAAAAATATACACTTTGACACCAATTTTGCCATTACACCTATAACAGAGTATTTTCAGCGCATTGGCGGCCATTTTTGAAAAAACCTGTTTGAAAACATATTTAATCTAAAGTAATAAATTTGTGTTGATCAGAATGACTTGTGCTGCAAAATTTCCCCTGTGGGTTCCTCTTATAATCGTGGAGAAAGATTTATGGAAACATTTCAGAGAAGGCCTTTTCCTGTTTTAACCACTGACTGTATATAAAGTTTACCAAACCTTCCATGACGTCACCTACAGGTTTCCTGAAGGACGGTTTTGAAGCTCGCTGCGGTGGCTCGCTGTCTTCATTTCTCAGCGCCAGAGGTTGCTGCTTAGTTTCAGCATGACACTGTGTTAATTAAATTCTTTAGAGTTTGTCACGGAAGAAGTGAATTGGCCTCCACAATACCATGACCTCAGCCTCACCCAACACCTTCATCCTATCCATCACTCGTAGCTATTCCCAAGTGGAATGAATCCCTGCAGCCAGTTTCCAAACACTGTCATAGCAGCATATTAACGTAGGTGATATTTGAATTGCAAATGTCAAATGTGTGCAACGTTAGCACACATTTCTGATTGATGGCACACTTTTGGTTATGTAACGCTGTTTATTCTTTGTTTTATCTCGTGTGTCACCCTGTCAGCCTTTCGATTACTTAGCTTGACCTATGATCCTACACTGTGCCGTTACAATACAGACATTTACACACTCTGCCTGGGACTCTTAGAGTTAGTAATATCTCTGTTTTCAAACCTACAAGTGTTGTTTAATCCGTGCACTGTGCATTAAGTGTGCTTTATTTTCTGCCAAACTGCTGCCAACCTGTTAAAGCCACTTTAAAGAAACCGGCCCACATCAAATGCAACTCCTATCTTCACGTATGCACAGACTAGTATTAACATTAGCATGCTCCACTTCTGTGCATTCAAATGCATGAACTTGTATTAGCGTAAGTAGCTCTGGTGGGTTTAAACCTTATAAGCGCAGCAGCTTTATTGCCGTGCTTGTGCAGTCGCTGCACACTGAGACGGTCGCTGATGTCATCTGTGTGCTGGACATCCAACGATGAAAAGGAGAGGATTTTTTTGTCATCCACATTTAATTATGGTTCAAATGACCCTTCGCCGCAGCTCTTATCCAGCACAAGCGCGAGTATACAAGAGGGAAGAGGGAAAATGAAAAGTGATAAAGAATGAGAGATATTAGCACGTTATGTAAGGAAAATAATCACCTCATTAGAGATGTTTTAGAGAGACAGGAGATGATAAAGATCACAGGTCACATCCACATTATGAGCATATGGCTGGATGCTGAGCTCACTGAGACGCCGCAACGTCTCTGCTTCTTTCACTTTTCTTTCCCCTCATACTTCTTTTACACCTCTCCTCCTCTGCTCTTGCACACTCGCTTTGCTCTCTGCCTTTCCCCTCCTCTAACCCTTGCTTCTTATCCACCCTCCTCCTTCCTCACCCCCCCAACACTCCTTCATCTCCCTACCATCCTCCCCTCCCCGCCTCCCCTGCCTGATTTAGACCTCTTGCCTGAGAGGAACATCAGAGCACAATGGGTTAGTGCTGGCTGAGCTTAAATGGAATGAGAAAACCGGAAAATTCTCTTTCATGAATAGATACAAACAATCGGCAGTGTGAGGGTGAAGGAGAGGAGGGTGAGATAAAGCAGGCTGGCGAGTGAGAGGAGTGAGGCGAGGATGGAGAAAGATGGCCGCTGAGGTGGCTGCAGACGGGGTGAAGGTCAGCGAGGAGGGGGGCAGCGAGGAGTGACCAAGGCTGATGAAGGTTTTTAATCCCAAAAGCCATTTTGACAACAAATTGTTTCTTGACATTTGTGACTTAATAATATACGGCAGATAATCCCGTGCTTGTGTATGTGGAGTTTTTTAGGAGAAATGTCCTCAATTTTTAAATACTCAATAGCTCTCTGCCTTGAGTTTCATATAAAGCTTTGAAAGGATTTTCTTCTTCCTAATTTCTCTATGCTCTGTTGCAATTTTGATAACCTATGCAGGGGCACAAATAATACATCAGCTTCTCAGAGAGGACTTCTGCTTGGAACTAACGTAATGATTTTGCAATTAATTCGTCCAGTTTTGCATCAACGCTAGTTAGCAGTAAGTTGGTAAAACCTAACTGAATCCCTTAACATGTGATAAATGTTCTCCTAAGTCAGTGCAGACTGTGTCTAATGTAATCGGTTTTTCAAGTATTGAAACTACGATGGCCGACGGGGGCAAATGACGTGCACATACACAAGCGAGCTGCATATACGTGAACGCGTTGCATAAATGGAAATGCACTGCAAAAGGAAAATGCTGCATATAGAGACACGCTGCATAAATAAAAATAAATGCAAAAAGAAAACGCTGCATATCCAGACACACAATGGAAGTGCCACAGACCTCTAGGGGCCACTTTTAGGTCGTTAGCTTTTCAGTCACTGTGACTACATGGGTGTTGATGTGGTGTTTTACTACCGTCTCCCTGTGTTCTCTCTGTTGTTTATGTGTATCTGTGGGGACGAGAGAATACAAACCTTTTCATACAGCTTTTCCCTCAACTAACTTGTCTCACTCACCGTTGTTTGCTTCTCAGGTGAGAAGCTCACTACTGCCCCTAGAGGCCTGTGGCACTTCTGTTGTGTGACTGCAGCGTTTTCTCTTAGGTCATGACCTTAAAAGGGCAGTTCATGCTCAAAACCATCTAATGTGGTCGAATGAAAACTATTCTGCAGAGAAGAGTGGGCATAAATTCCTCCATGGCCATGTAGAAGACTGATCACAAGCTACAGTCACAGGTTTTTAAATAAATCTTTAATAAATCATCATTTAAAAACTGCATGTTGTGGTTTGTGGGTTATCTCTGTCCAATCAATCAATCAATCAATCAATCAGTCAATCAATCAATCAATCGATCAATCAATCAATCAATCAATCAATTGCCATGCTATTCAGTGTAGGCGATCATTTCTCTCCATCTAATCTGATGTTTTGCTTTCTATATTGTGACTGTTGCCCGTTCCATGTGTAGCCATGATGTCTGTCCGTCTGTCATTTTCATTCTCTGCCTGCCTCGTCTTCTCTTCTCACTAATTTTTCCAGTTGTGACAATATATTCCAGGGACTCCTCTGTCTAATATTAAATAAACATAAATATTACTTTGATGACCTGTAACCTTTGCAAAACATAGGAGACATGAGGAAGGGGGCAAATACTTTTTCACAGCACTGTACCTGGACATTGTTGCAGACCACGCATGGCCTTTAGTGGCAGCAGTATTCTTGCTTGCAGTGGTCTCTTACAACGAGGTAATGCTCCCTGCCACACTGCTCGAGGAACATGACAAAGAGTTTAACGTATTGATTTGACCTCCAGATTTCCCAGATCTCAACACACCTTCCACAAAGTTAAAAACTCTTCTGCTAGCATCTTGGTTCCTGACAGCACCGGACACCTTCAGAGGTCTTGTGGAGTTCATGCTTCGATGGGTTGGAGCTGTTTGGGTGGCTCACGCGGACCTCCACAACATTATAATAGCTGAGTAGTGTGAGTGCACCACAGACTGCATGCTCTCTATCTCCTGTAATGCATCCTGCCATATCTCCCCCCATACATCTTGTCATCTTGTGATGACCCTGAGGTCTGCCCGAAGCTTCACACTCCATCTGTTTCCAGCGTTTAGCAGAGTTACAGCGTTGTTTCCCCTTTCTCTCACACACAGGCACTGACAGACAGGCGGTGAAACACACAGATGCACACACACAAGCCTCAAAAACATCTTCTGGCATCTAGTTAGTTAGTTACCAACAGCAGCCTCGGGGGGGTGTTCAGAGGATACTCACATCCTCATCTGCTGCCATAACACACACTCTCACACACACACACACACACACACACACAACACACAACACACAATACTCTGCACACGCGCTGCCGCCATGACAGAAACATACATAGTTTTCTCCTTGTTACATAACCCCTCCTCCACGAGCACAATGAGAAGTTATGACAGAAGTTATGACCCCAAGTCTGTAACGCGTTCCTCTCCCCCGTTTCTCCTGCAAACACAAACACACACACACACACACACACACACATGCAGGCTTTGCTGTCACTGAAATGATGACGTACCCCAGCTCAGAGTCACATGCAGTTGAGTCACAGCAGCACTCAGCTTGTTCTTACGTTCAAATAAACACAGTCTTGGTGTGTTTACACTACGAGCACCAGTCTGACCTCAGAGAACCTGCACTCTAGCACATTGTTACTCTGACCTGCTCCTGCAAAATGAGCAAATTCTGGGACTCAAAGCAAAAAGAAAAAGAGGAGGGCAGAGCATCTGCCTGAGGAAGGAAAGCAATTTTCAGGATTTTTTTGAGATCCTTATGGCGAAGACATGCCGCCCACAGCCCTCCCTGTCTGCCACACTGACCCAGCTCCCGCCTAAATTTCTCCACTGACCATGTGTGTACGTTTGATTTGCCGTCGCGTGCGGCTTCTATGTCTGTCTGTTTGCTGGAAGCTCGCAAACGCCGATGTTTACACGGTCCCAGCGGACACGACCGATTCGAGAACAGCTGAACCGCCGCAAACATGAGGCCTTGTGGAGCTGGGACAGATCGGAGCGGGGGCGGGAGATGCCTATATGTGCCGGCACGTGTTCACGCAGCAACAGCTCTTGATGTTATATGCTATAAATAGATGTTTGACATTTTATCCACTCATACAAACGGCTCTTTTACGCCTTTGGATTGCTATATTTCGACCCTGAACATTATTTTCTATACTGTCAGCAGTCAGTAAAATGTCAGCATCCTGACATATGCTATAACTGAGAAGCACCCTCTCCCCTTTCCTCCCTCGTTGTCTCGCAGACGCACACAGCTGACTTCCTCGGCTGCTCAGGACAAACTCCTCTAAGCTCGCCGTCCCTGATGACCTCATCTGATCTCAGCCCTCACACATCGCTGCTTTTGAATCCTAGTCATCCTTAGAGGCCTCATATCTGTAAACACCAAACGCGCACATAGTGATTTAGCGAGAGGTTGTGTTGTTCCCCATGTGAGGACGCAGTATGAGTCAGTGTGTGTCCGTGTGCACGTGCGCTACGGTGGTTGGAGGCGGAGCCAATCGTCCTCATCCTGTCACTTCCTCTGTTCCTCTGTGTGCTCAGGTTGTAGGACTACGATGCAGATAAACAACAGACCATGTACACAGGTTACTGACAAACCCATCAGCGGTTGTTTTACAAGAAGACCCCACATCAAAACACCAAAGTCACACAAAAGTTTGAAAGGCCTCATCAATGAACCAAAGTGCACTGGTTTGACTTGTGTTACTTCCGCATTATTGTTGGACGATATACATGAATTACGATCAGTATCAAATGCTGCACTCTCCCCAATGAGGCCGCTTCAAAAGTTGCAGTAATTTGCTAAAGACTCAGTTCAGTAAGTTGTAGCAAAATCACAGTTTCTCATTTGCCCCTTATCATACAAAGGGCTGGTTCACCTACTAGGAAAATGATTGGCTCTTCAGAGGATTCTCAAGGACCCTGAGCGTTGATGTGTGTTTACAGCTATTTTGATTATTTGTGATACATTGAAATGATTAGGGGATTGAAATCTGTGGTCGACAGTAATTTTTTTTTTTGGCATCATTGGTCAAAAACGCCATACTAATCTTTCAGCATATGAGGAAACTAAATTTCAGGATCTCTTCATGGTTTTCATGCTTTAGAAAATCTCGTGCTGGGAGATATTAGCCAGTAATCTCTTTACACCAATCTTTGCACCAAGAGGAGGCGAGATAGAATAAAGAAAAACAAAGCCCACATTCAGAGTAGGATGTGGTGCAGCGTGTTAGACGGCAGACTCGGGAGAGTGTTTGAATCCCAGGTGAAGCCACAAAACAAATGTTGATTTTAGCTCCACTGTCTTTGTGCGATTAAAGCGAGTGCTCGTCTGGTGGGAGGGGCTGAGAAGTGAGAGGGAGAAGACATGACAAGATTTTTATTTATTTTTTGCCCTTTTCAAATTTATATCAAATGCAGCTTTAACATAAAGATTCTATTTTGCAAAAGGCTAAAATTTATAGTTAGCAAGTTTAGTATTTTAGTTGGTATTTTTGATCAGTTCTGGTGAAAATTAACATGTTCACATATCATGAGCGAAACAAACCGTGGCTGAGCATTTCCACCTTGAAACTGCAGTGTACTGACGACAGTCTCATGGATTCTGACTTCCGGAGTTTCATATGTGACAAACCGAATTAAACAAATTAATGTTGACAGCTTGTAGAGTGGGGCTTTCTGTTTCTTCGTTCTTCTCCAGAATGGAATTTCCAGTTCAAACATGTGTGATCAAATTCCTCCAACAATACAACTTGCCGTTGTGTGGCGTTGAGCAGTTTTATAGTGTTTGAGTCGCTTAGCTGGTATGTTGAGGCGCAGTGAGTGTAGAGTGGTGGGTGGAGATAGCGGCAGGGACTCAGAGGTCTAAGTCTTTGAGATTATTATCATTACATTGCAGTTTAAAGGTAGAGCGGATGGAGATGACTGCTTATTTCACCCATAATATGTCTTCCAGTGTATAGAGACACCATATGGGCACGCTCATGTAAAAAGCTTCTTCTCCAGAGGTGGTCTTGATGGATAGCAGTCATCCTCAGATTGCGTCTGAGCTCCAATGAAGCTGTTGGGATATTTTAGAAGTTCAGTGTTTCTGTCTTCTTATTTATTTTACAGTAAGACAGTTTCACAGTCTTACAGCAGGATATAGTAGCAGCCTAATCATGAACTACCACAGTCATGTTTCTCATTGAATCTACATGCCCGTGTGTTTAAGTAAGAATGTGCAGTTCAGACGTGTCCAATGCTGAAAAAGAAACAGAAATCTAAGTATTTCTGACCTTGTAAGACTGCCGTTGTGACTTTTGACCAGGCTTCGTGTCTGAAAGCAACCAGGCTGCTCATTCAGACATGGAGCCGACACGTTCCGATACCATCGGACTAATGGGAAGGAGTGTACGTCAGAGAGGGGCTTAAATAACACACAGCAAACCTGAGGAAGGTAGGATTCCTTTTTTTCTCTGACTAATGGGGACACTGTCTATGAAACAAGATATTGCTTTTACACTTCTAAATATATTATTTCAATATTGCTCCACAAATTAAATTCCATTCACATCCATTGTTTTGGAGTGGCGGCAGGAATCTCAGTGTCTCCGAACACAGCAAAGTAAAACCAGTGCACACATCCATGTGACTTGATATGTAGTTAAGAAAATCTGTGTTTTTTTTTTTGTCATTTGGATGAACTGACCCTTTAAAATGAACACTGAACTCTGCTAATATTTGAGCCAGATTTCTCCACAACCACTCACTCAGTGCAGCACAAGGAGTGGTTACATAAAGTCCTGTCTTTTGGTAAATGTCTAAACCCCCGCCCCCCTTCCCAAACAACATGAGGTCAGCTCTGATGAAACCCACTGAAAACGGCTCATATGCTCTACTGAATCAAGCCTTCACCCCAAAGGCAAACTCATCATCTCCATCCCTGCTGGAGCGCTAACGTCTCCTCCTCTCCACCCTCTTCCCCCATGTCAGACCTTTGCTCACCGAATTCAATTAAGTCCGGCTCAATCAGAGCATCTCTGCACGTGTCACGGCTGAAGGTGAAGGTAAGGCTGGCTCCCAAAGTCGCCCGTTAACATCTGAGAAGTCAGGGCCGAATGGTAGAGCTGTTAGACCTCCGGAGGCTGGACAGGGACGTTGGATTTATGTGACAGGCTGCCTGAAGATGTTAGCATTGCTGGGCGTCATGGATCTCACCAAAGCGATGGCCTCCGTGCTACGTGACGCAGAAGGCTGCACGAAAGCTGCATGGATGTTTCCCTCCCAGCCAGGAGAGAGCGTCCGTCACGGCTTGTCCCCGCTAACCAGGGCAACCTGTCACGGTCCAACTCTGCACACCTGGCTGACACATAACAAGAAACACAGCAGTTAGATAGAAGAAAACACTTTGGTTCAGGTAGCTGCAACTATTATCACATGAGGAGAATGTCTGAAAAATATTTAAGAAATAAGAACACAATACACGGAAGATCTGTGCAGCTGGCTTAAAAGTTCAATTTACCACTGAAGAAAACACAGGACTTTAATCAAACACATTTGGTCAACTTCACAGTCCAACATTTCAGCACTGCTTCCCTGAACATTACTGTGTGTTGGATTTTGTATGTGGAAATCCCAGATTAGAGATCAGTGATGTAAAGGGCAGGAATGTCGTTTTGCACCGTCTGTTGCGGATGTATTAAACTCAGTGTGACGCTCTGGGGAGCCGTAGAGCATCGAAGCCTACACACAGTCAGAGTACAGGACAGGGAGTCTGATGTGGCTGTATCTGAGGCCTTCAGATGGTTCTGATGGATGAGACTTATGCAAGGCAGACTGAGCACCCCTAAAAGTTTAAATGTGACGCACCGTAAATAAAACCAAACTAAAACCAGCCCTGCACTTGAGGATCCAGTGTTTCCAGTTACTTTTCTAAGTGTCAGTTGAAGCTGCACTGTAGGATTTTTACATATAAATTATTCTGACTCAGGCTGCTGTTTCCGGGCATCCATTTCACGCATATTTCTCCTCCCCTTCCGCTATCTCCATGCTACAATTTTCAAAATTCCCTTCACTACAAGAAACTATAGAAACAACCTCCCAGCAGCAACCTGCATGCTGAAAAAATTACAAGTTTTGTCAAGGATTGTACATTAGGGCAGGCCTGCTTGGTTCTTTTGGTGAATTATCTATTTTAATGACAGTGATTGTCCCCCTGAGTGCAAATGAGAATAGAATAAAACTTTATTGTCCAACAAAGGTGGAAAATTGTCTTTGGCTCACCGACACAGAAGATCAGCATGACATACATACAGACGCACAGCAATACGTCGTATAGGTAGTCTACAACAGAACAATAAAATAGAATAAAACAGTAAAATAGCAGGTCAGGTTCAGGTTATATGTGGGTTGGTCACTTTGTTGAATTGAGAAGGCCAATGGCATTTGTGATGAAAGATAAAGATACCTTTGGCCAGAGGGGTTCTGTCGCACCTCCCAGACTTCAGAAGTTCAAACCTGTTAAAAAGAGGATGGGAGCTATCTGTCAAGATTCTCCGAGCTTTCTTCCTCTTCCTTTCAGTTCATATTTGGGTCAGAGACTTTTGGGGTAGTGTGCTTGGTTGTCTGTCTCCAAGTGTAGCCCTGTGAAAGACTGGTGACCTGTCCAGGGTGTCCCCTGGGATAGACTCCAGCCCGCTGCGACCCTAGTGAGGATTAAGCGGTGTATAGATAATGGATGGATGGATGGATGGATGGATGGACTTTTGGGGTTTACCCACAAATGTTGCAACACTCTCCCGTCACTGATTTGCAGGGACATCACTGTTGCATCCTGGACTTTCAGAGCACCTGTTTCCTCCTATCGCAGAATAACAGTGAGGTGCAGCCAGACTATTCTTAAGCACTGACAGCGCTGTGGAGCGAGGTCTGGCTATGCAAGACTGCATGTAAATCAATGTACATCACAGTCAGGTTCAGACCAACTCAGTTCACACAACACTGAATAAGTCTATTGGTCTATTTTGTAGTTAACCAGAATTTTAAATTTGGTTTCTGTTGCCACAGTCCTGCATTGGTGTAGCAGCAGTTATGTGTTTAACATCAACAAGCAAGAAAACTTTCTGATACTTCAGATAAAAAAGAAGCTTGGCAATCAGAGGAAGAAAGCTGTTGACGGCATGAAGCTGGCATTGGCAGTGATTGTGTAATTGCTTTCACTGCCAGAAGGTGGAAACAAAAGCTTTGCACTGCAAGTTAAATTTAAATTCATATGGTATTTTCATGATTCCCTTGGCTCAAGAGAAAAAAAAAATGACTTCACGACCTGTGTAGGCAGAGCTGCTGTATGTGACTGACAGCGACGCATTCACAGCCTTTCTTGTCACATGTTATCTGAGATGATGGAAGCTCTCTCTGCCTCTTTCGTGCCAGTTTTTTCTCAACTCTTCCTCAGGTCTATCGATAGAGGTTTGCACTTTGTTCTTATTTCAAAAGACATAAAGTATAACACAGCTTGAGTAAAAATCTGCAGTAGTTTCAACTGAAGAGATGTTTTGTTTGCTGATGTGTGATGATGTTCGACCTGTTGCCGGTGAACGTTAGCGAGAAGACGAGCCTATAGGAAGACATGATGTGTTTAAGGAGTTACTCTGCAGCAAAAGCAGCCGTTTGCTTCCCAATGAATAGGAGAAAAAAAGTATAGGTTGCATGATGGCTGTACAGTCAAAGAGGATTCATAGATTTCAACACTCCTGCAGAGTCTCTGGAAAAAAAGCTTTTTGGCAGGTAGGGCACTGCTTTGCTTTCAAAACCTGAACAGGGAACATGAATGAAAACCATTAAAATTCCCCCGAGCGGCCTCATGTAGCTGTTAGCTGGCCACGAGACGAAGACTTGGCAGCTCTGAGCGTAAATGTATGAACGGGGATCAATGATTTTTTTCCCAGCACGAACATTCATCAGCAGCAAATAGTAAACTGCAGGTAAAGTGCGTCACCTTGATATTTCTCCAAGGGCCACTCAGGGGCCCATTTGTGATCCACATTCATCTCACGTCTTCCAACTTTTCACCGCGGCTACGACTCCCCGCTCCTCAAGACAGCACAGAGTTAAAATGCACATTCTTGGTAGCCACGTGAGTCATGCACGACATCGCCGCCCACGTCTGTGTGTGGGGGCTGATGAGTAATCCAGCTTGGACTGAGGCAGGAGGCGAGCCTTTGAAGCCAAATCTCAGAAGAGGGGGGAAATATTGAAGCAAAGACCAGGCTAAACACACTGCTAATGCAAATCTAATGCCAGTGAAGGCGCAGATGAGTCAGTTAGTGACCTTCAGCTGTGCGACTTGATCACGTTTGCGGTATCGCGTCCCGCTGTCTCGCACAAATGTAAAAATAATAAAAGAGATAGTAGCTCATTATTGCAGACGGCTGAATGGGGATAGACTCTTGACTCACTTGACCAAAATGTCACCCGTGTGGCAGGAATAACAGCGAGCAGAGCGACTGCAAGAACACGAAAGCAGTGATGTAAAGGAGGCCTCAGGGTGCGGCAACAGCAAAGGTTGCATGTAATTCTTACATAAAGTGTATCAGTGGACTGAGGTCACGACTATCAGACGAACCAGGAGTCAGATGGCAGCAAGTTCAAACCGCTCATCAAATCCCAGCAAGACAGCGCTGATGTCTCACAGCAAGAGAAGAAACAGTCTTTTAACCTTGTTTTAGATTTGACAAGTTGTTAGTAATACAATATTGCAGAGCTGGAACAATTAGTCCTTTAGTCCAGAAAATAAACCTGAATGTTTTGATATATGCGTCAAGAAGAAAAGACAAAAATGTAAACGGAACAGAAGACTGAACACAAAAAGGAATTTGAAATCTGGTCTTCTTGGTAATTTTCATTGACTTTTTTTTTTGTATTTTCTGATATTTTATAAATAAAACAATCTGTTAATCAAGAAAACAGTCGGCAGAGTGTCTGATAATCAAAACAGCTGTCAGTTTCAGGCCTAGGATTAAGAATAAATCGGTCTATTTTGGGTGAAAATTGTCAGGATGTGAACAGGAGGCTCTCAAAATGCTGCGAAAATAATTGAATAATCACAATGACTACAGTTCACAAAGTAATGCCACAATCATGCAATTATGCAACATATCAGACAAAGTATACACACAGACACAAAAACAAACACGCACGGATGCACGCGGCAATGATCAACATGATTATAAATAGACGTTTTCTAATGATCGCATTATCACACAAAGAATCTTCTAACAAAGACGTACAGTAGAGGACCACGATAACACATCAGCGGCTCTAAGCACTGGAGCAGTGATTCATTACATGGACAACACAAAGGGGTGCAGTGAAAGGGTCAAGCACTGCCCTGAGTGCAGCGCATGTCAGACCTCTGCAGGACAAAGGAGCAGCAGGGTCATCCATATTAACACAAGTATGTTTCCTCTGCACAAAGCTACTGTATATTGTCTCTTTTTGTATAGCGATCACGGAGAGCATGTGCGCTCGCTAACAGCTTGCATTGCTGCGGCTATGTGATTATACATGTCTGTTCACATGTGAGTTGCCATGATGCATCAACTTAATTAATGTGAATGTGCTCGCAGCAGCCCGGAGTCATTCCTGCCCACGGTAGAGAGGCTGTTACGTCACACACAGAGCAGGAAGCACAGGAACACACACACAGACAGTTCCCCCCACCGTCTGCATCTGTGGAGTAATGTTCTCCTCGTAACATCCAACACAAATCCCCGTTCGTTTGTTGTACTTGGTGAGCCATCCCGGCCTCTTTTACCTCTTTTATTTTCGTCTTCGGGGCTGTTTCTGTGAGGTGCCGTGGAGCTGCAGCTGCTGAGCCACACACTGACTTCTGGCTGCATTCATTAGCTCCTGTGTTTTCTAGGAGGGTCGGGCCAACAAACACTGCACAGGCTTTCAGTCCTCATCTGTGTCTCTCTGCCCCCCCCACCCCCCTGCCAGGCTGCAGGAGTAAAGCTCAGACGGTGTGTGTGGTCACCCCCATGGGTGAGAGGAGGGGAGCCCGCTGGCCCCTTTCTTTGACTTCCTGTTTAGCACAACCGAAAGGAAAATCAATCAGGGGCCAAAGTGTTTCTCAAAGACTAATATTTTTATCATCACCCAAAAACTTCCGACAGCCCACAACGTTCATACGCACGTTGGTTGCTGCAGGAGTGACTTGATGTCCACTCTGACCTCCAGGCAGCATCCTCACCAGAATTAACCCAAGAATATAGCTGTGAACATACAGTTGTGACAAGCCTTTGACTGTATGGTTTTATTTGCAGTCTCCGAGGCATTTCACGAACCTTAACATTACTCATGGTTGGCTGCAGTTCCTCATGTGTCACAACAGTTTATATTCTGTCCTCTGTGGACACCGAAACAAAGCCCGGGTCATTTGTGAGGGTGGAAACCCCGAAAGACAGAACACTCATTTTCATTTCTGAGAGAGGAAATGTTCAGACGTCCTCTCCTCTTCGCTTTATCATTACATCTCTGCAACTGTCACACCGTGCTTGTCAGTATGGACAATTAAAGTCTTTGCAGCGAGAGTGCATTCCTATATATTAGCAACTGAATGTTTCATAAATTACTACTTCTAATTTTAAATGCCATTTGTAAACCCATGTGTGCTTATTAGTTTCTAGTAGGTCCTATATGTTCCTTCCAGGCTCTTGTATAGTAAAGTGTTGTGTCAAGATTGTCAAGCACTCCCACTGTAAGCGCTACACAAAGACGTCATCTGCTCAGGCAGCTTGCCACCCAGCCTGCTGCTCGTCTATAAAAAGTGATAACAAACTCCTACTTCTGAATGACAGCAAATGTCAGACTGGAGCTCTGACTCACACTGCGAGGATTCATCAAACCTCACATCATCTGCCAGGCACCAGGCTGTCAGGAGAGGAGAGCCTTTCAGGCAGAACCAACAAACTTTGCACGCCAGCGTCTCCAAATGGCAGCGAGCCGTCCGTTTAGAATCTAACTTCAAAACCCAGAAACCCTGTGAGGTGACGTCAGTAAGCTACACTCAGATTGTTCATGTTTACCGAGCCAGCCAGCCAGCCAGCCAGCCAGCATGCTGTAAAAGGTCTAATTTTAGTAAGTCTGCTGTTTGGCTTCCTGTGGGTGGAAGATGTTGGATCATGTTTTTCAGTGTTGATTCCTGATATAATGATCTGTTCTGTCATCCACTCAAACTGGTGGCATTTTATTATATTACAACACTAGCATGGCCATATGAGCATGCAGAACTGTGCAAAGCGCTAACTTGCTTCAAACATATTCTTCATGCAGCGCTAAAGTTGTGCAGCTTCCAGCAGTATTTACCCACAGAGAGGATGCCTGTGAGCCAATAAAGGGAACTAAAAGATAAGTAGGAATATGGGGTGATGATGCAGGTTTCATTCTACTAGTTCTGTTTTGGTCGCCTACAACTTGTGAAAGGAATATAAGGACGTTTAACAGTGAAAAGCTCCATTATATTTACTGAGTATAATACAGTTGTGCAATTTTTCAGTTTTTCCAGATATTCTGAATACATGAAAATATTATTACTATTTCAGAAATAGACCAAAAAAATAAAAATAATATCAAGGAAACTGATTTTCAAATGAATTTGGAAATTGATATTACTTTTCTGAAGATTTTCTATTTATTTAATAGATAAAAACTGTTTAATTCAAGTTTATTATTATAAATATATTTCTAAAAATAGATACAGTTTGTGACAATTAAAAGAAAAAGTAGTACTGGCTTTGTAATTTTACAGACTTATCTGTTATATAGTTACCTGTGCAACAAAATGTTGAATAAATGTGTTTTCACTAGTGTATTACATCTATAAGCATTAATAATCTGTCAAAATACTGTTTTTTTTAATCATTATATAGATAATTTATCTTTATCTGTCAAACAATATAGATAATGTCATGTATTTTAACACATGAGAGTAGCTTTAAAGAGAGCTTCTATAATATTTAACTGAATAATTTTACATTTTTTTCTGATTATAAGTTTTGTCATTTTGTGTAACCTCTGTGCAGGTTTAATGTTGGTTTCTCATGTATGTTATTTGCGAGTTTAACACAGCTGGGAGAGTAATGTAGGTAGGAGGATTACTATGTGGAGTGGTATCATAATGGCGGCTCGTCCCAGGGGCCACGGGGCCCTTCACCCTCTCCTTGTTGGGATGTGTGTTGGCACAGTTCCCCCCCCCGGCTGGCAACTAGCAGGCCAGAGGCCCGGGGCAGGGGGAGGTGAAATGTCAAGAGCAAAATGCAAATTCATGCTGACAAGCGGTGCAGAAAACATGTTCTCTGCGACTCAGGGAACCTTGATATTTCACAAAGTCAAATGAACATGTCAGCCAACACTGCAGGGCAACTATTGGGTTATTTAAAGAGGAGGTTCAGAAAACAGGCCGGTGTTACATCACAGGCGGCAGAGAATGTTTACGTGCAGCTCAGCAGACAAGGCTGGCCTCTGTTGTGGTTGTTATCCTCCTTCTCCAGCCTGCCTCTGTCTGTGAGCCATCACCGACTCTCACAGCGAGACACAATGAGGATGGGCAGACAGGAGGAGACACACACTGATTCACGTTAGTCCGTCATTACATCACTGCTGCACTCTCACCCGCCAGGTCCGCTGTCGGACCCAGTTCCTGAGTGTTATCTGTCTCCAGCACTGAGCGCCCAGAAACACTGTGTGGCCCAAAGCCTGGGCTTTGATTAGCAGCACGACACCATCAAGTCTCCGGATTCAGCCTCAAACCTCATTAGTCCAGGCTGCACTCGAACTACAATAAGCTGCAAAAATGCAGGCCATAATGTGAGGATGCCTATAATATAGCTAGCTTTGCTGGTTGCCATGCCAACTATGAACCTTCAGAACTGTTTTTTCTTTTCTTTTCTTTTGCACCTATGGTTATTACTCAAATAATAAAACACCCTCTGCTGTGAGAATGTGATTCTGTGTGCAGTCAGCTGCACCCCAATTCTCTTGCTTCACCTTGATTCAAGAAGTGTGGCTCTGTGGTAGTCAGACTGTCAGCAATTCTGCGTCTTCGGTCCAGACCGAAATATCTTAACAACCACTGGATGCCTTGACATTCACAGTTCCCTGAGAGACTCTATGAGAATATGTGCTGTTATCCTCATATTAAATACCACCCACTTTGCCAGTGCTTTCCAACATGGCTTCTCCTGATTACTGGTACGGTTGTTGTGTTTCAGCATCACTATAACATGAAAGAAATAAAAATGTAGATATATTTTTTTGGTACAATTTAGCATAAAAACACAGTCCATGAAAAATAGAAGCGAGCATCTTTTAATTAAAGCATATTCATTTCAGATTTTCTTCCTAATAGAAACTCCTGGAGCTTCATATTCGTATTATTTTAACACAGAACGAGGACTGTGGATTTTGTTCCCTAGCTAATATAGAAAATGTTAAAATAGGATCTTCTACCGCAAACTGTTTCATTGTTCATGCAGGCCTGTGGATGTTGTTTTAAGATGAATTATAAAGTACGTAATTCTATCTTTTAAAAGCTTTAACTAATGTATTTGCTGTTCAATATGTGCAAATCTCCAATAGGACTTGGGTAAAAAACAAGTCTGAATAAACCATGAGTTTTTTTTTTTAATGCCTGTATTTAATTCATAGATTAAGATGTCTTCCTCCAGGATGTCCTTGTGTCGCTCTCAGATTCGCTGCCGTCGGAGGTCATGCTTCCTTCTGTCTCAGAGCGCATGAACTGTCATTAGCTGCGCTCCGTTCTCGAGGTCATGCCTCCTGCAGTCAGATGTAAAAAATACACTGAGTTGTTGGTATGACTGAGAATTATGCTAAGCTTCGATGCAGCGCTTAATAGAAACTCAAGGCTGCAGAGAAGGACGTCAACATCGACGTAGCAGAGACGGCCCATGACGTCGCAGTAAATGGAGCATGCAGCGGGGTAAAGAACATATGTTGCATGAGGCCGACGGGGGAGTGATTCAGGCTCCCAAAAGCAACAACACTCCCCCCACTCTTCTGTAGCACAGAAGCAGGGCCTGGATGCAGTGCCCCACACAAGGACATGAGAAAAAGTGGCACTGCTGTCTGAGAGGTTAACATCCCCGTCTGCACAGATGTCCCCAAATAGGAGCTAATTGCAGCAGGAAACAGAATTATTTTTAGGCTGCTCAGCAAAGTGGCAGGAGGAGGGCCCAGACAGGAAAAGGCATGTGATGCCACCGAGTGATATGTCCATGTGAAAAGATTTGTGCCACTGACAGAGTGTGAATGTTTGACACAGACAGTCACATGTTGGCCTGATAATGTCAATATCATTTCCTTCATCTCCTGTCAGCGCGACGCCCGCTCCTTGTCACTGAAACAGGCTGGAAATGAAGAACTCCCACACTGTGACAGTGCTTGAGCTGTATAAATAATCCCCCTCAGTCACTAATGCTGGGGTGTCCAGACTTTCTTCCCTGCAATCTGCTGCATCTCCAAGTACTGTCTTTACCGGAACAGTTTGGGAAATCAACTTATTTGTTTTCTTGCTGAGAGATAGATGCGACAACTGACACCATCCTTATGTCTGTGCGCGACATATGAGGCTACAGCCAGCTACCTCAGCTTAGCATAAAGTGCTGGAATAAACAGTTAAAAGACATGACAAGAACCCTGATTAATATTAGTAGCACATCCTTCGGTCTGATGAGATACATTTGTTTGGCTTAGATGGAGTAAAGCATGCTTTGTGTGAACTTGGGCAGGACTACCACAGCAAATCCATAGTCCTGACTGTGGAGGAGTGGAAAGATCTGGGCTGCACGAGTTCAAAAGGTGTTGGAGAGATGACACTATAGATGGCGACATGACTGTCTGTGAATACACACACACACACAAAAATGGTGGACAAGATGACTCCCAGTCTGCAGAAGCTTGATGGGAGACGAATATTTCAGCACAATCATGATATGAAACCCACCGCCAGAACTACACGAGTTTCTAAATGTGCAAACTATAACCTGGACAAGTATGTCACTTAAAATGGATCCAATAGAACCCCCTTGGATATCTTTTGAAGAGAACCGTAGGTCAACACAACTCCACCAACAAAGACTACTTGGAAAAATTGAACATCTTCCATTAACACACTAGTATCAAACCACACTGGTAAATAAAGGTGGACAAATTTAACACTGAAAACATTAAAGTTTTCCCACACTGTGACAGTGCTTTAGCTGTATAAATAATCCCCCTCAGACTCACTAATGCTGGAGTGTCCAGGCTTTCTTCCCTGCAATCTGCTGCATCTCTAAGTACTGTCTTTACCGGAACAGAAATCAACTTTTTTGTTTTCTTGCTGAGCGATAGATGCGACAACTGACACCATCCTTATGTCTGTGTGCTACATATGAAGCTACAGCCAGCTACCTTAGCTTAGCATAAACATAAGAAACCTCACTGCATGTTAACAAATTTGCCTACCAGATCGACTTAAGCTTTGAATGATTGTATATCATGTCTTTGTCTTTGGTAAAAACACTTGAGAAGCCTGGAGAAAAGTCAAAATGATTCACTTCTGTCATGATATAGCCTTCCGATGTGCCCTTGATTAAATTTTGCACCCTCCAGTGGTTCCGGGGAAACTGACTGACTGACTGCTTCAGATGCAGCTGGCCAATCTCTGAAAATATTTATTTGAGAAAACTGTAAATGCTGAGTAATCTGGCCAGACACGGCACATAGACAGGTGCCTTCATGTAAACCAGTAACGGCACACATAACGAAAGCTTGCTTGGAGTTAAATAAAGAAAAAAAAAAGAGAAAAAGACCTGAAACCCTCCCTACTCAGCAGCTCACCCTCATTCTGTCACACATGTAAAGCTGCCGGGTCCAGCCTGATGCTGGGGGGGGGTGGAGGGATGTTAGCACAATACACATGCCAACTCCACAGCAACATGTGCAGGACTCAGCATCTTCTTCGGACTCACCCACGACCGTGTGTTGGTTGTAATCAGATTAATTCGGAAGCTAATTTGTTGCTGTCAGGTTCTGCCCGGCCGCCGTCAGTAGCACAGATCCATAACTTATCGAAAGCTGATTAACACATCAATCCTCCTGCTTGTGCCCGCTAAGAACACGAGGCTGTGTGGTTGTCAAGATTACTTAAGTGTGAACGGAAGACTGAGGAATCCAGACGTGAGAGCCGTGCATTAACTTGCATGATCCTGTCACCACAAGCTGCCGTCAGAGTGATACTCCAAGCTGGGCTTTGCATTTTAAGTAATACTATAATAATTAGTCCCGTTTTCAGAATGGTGTACTGGAGTATGAATGACTAAATGTGAAACAGGGTCGAATAAGAAGGAGGCAGCTGGTGTGGAGTCACGTGAGCTGTAACTGCTCTCACAACAAAGAAACTGAGCGTCAGTAAAGGATGCCGCTGCCTGACCTTTGACCTTTACATTGGAGGGTCTTATATATAATGTCTTATATATTGAGAGCCTCCTTTTCCACTGCAATCACATTTAGCTTACAGCTCTGTGTTGCTCCTTTTCAGCTCCCTTGGGATCTCGAACTGTGTGACATTTGGCAGTCAGGTGACATTCAAAAATGGGCCCCGACTTGTCTAATGAGCTGCACTTTCTTCCAGTGAGCTAAGGAGACAAACTGAGTTGGGGGTTGGAGGGGGACCTCTGCAACAGGCCCGTCTCGTGCAGCCGTGGCATGATGGTAAATTGGAGCTGGCGTGATAGGTCCTGACAGCAGCACAGCCTTGGCCATGAGCACAAACTGCCTTGCTTACGTAACCAGCCCATTGTTACCGCCCTGTCACTGCCATTAAAATTCATGGAATTCACATGAAATCACGCTCCAGACGACTGTTTGCAGCAGCAGGAGACGCAGGCAGGGCAAAGTTGATCAAAGTCAAAAGAGACGAGAATCGAATGAGCTAAAAGTGGGCACGTAAGACACACAGTTGGGCAAATCCAGTGAGACTACAGGAGTGCAGGTTTCCTCACAGCCTGTAAGTCAGTACTCTGGGGCGAGTGGACGCTCTCCAAAGAGCAGGAGGCACAATGAAAGCAGACCTGTTTCAACCAGCTTTTCAGCTGACACTCCTTCACACCTTTAAGGCTCTGCTGACACCCCCCACCTGTTTTTAGCACTTCTGCCATATATAGATGATCACAGGAAGATCATTTAAAGCTGAAGCTGTAAAACACTCCTTTAGGGTAAAAGTTAACAGTCATTTTGTCTCGTGATCCTTGTAGCAAGTTGCTCATGGAGTGGCAAACGGGTAAGTCTAAGAACTATTAGATGTGGTTCAATGAACAGGGATGCTATAAACGATGTAAAAACAAAACATGACAAATAGACAGTTAAAGGGCATCTTTAACCTCTCATATTGATCTTGCCACTCACTGAGAGGTATTACATTGCAGGAATGCAGATTTTCACGGCTTTTTCAGCTGTTACTGTTAAGGTGCCCTTAAGCAAGGCATTCAAAGTCTGATCTGCTCAAGATGAATGGAGCTGTTGACGAACCTGGAGCTGGAACAGCCTGTTGATAAACTGAAGAATGTGAATATGGAGCTCAGTGCTGAAGTGAAAACAATTAACAACGAAACAGAAAATATGTTCAGTATACAGCTGAAGTGAGCAAACCCCTGTGCAGTATCATCTAAATGTCAAATGATTCAAAACTATATGCCCTCTCAGTAACTGCATCATTTCTAAGTATTTAATCTCGTAAACAATCCAAAAAATATCTGAGTTTCTGTAACAGCTCAGAAAGTGCAAAGGACATCGAAGAACATCAATCGCTACGGACAGTGTCCCAGAAAGCCCCCGCTGACTGGTGCTTAGTACAAAACTGCCGGAGTAAACTGTTAAAAGACATGACAAGATCCCTGATGAATATTGGGATCACATGTTAGGTCTGATGAGATAAATTTGTGGGGCTTGGATGGACTACCACAGTAAATACATAGTCCTGATTGTGAAGTGGAAAGATTTGGGGCTGCATGAGTGCAAAGGGTGTTGGAGAGATGACATTGTAGTTGATGACATGATGGTCTGTGAATATAAAAAAAAATGGTGGACAAGGTGACTCCCAGTCTGCAGAAGCTTGTTGGGAGACAAATAGTGCAGCACGATCATAATATAAAACCCACCGCCAGAACTACACACCAGTTTCTAAAGAAAAATGTGAAAATTATAACCTGTACAAGTATGTCACTTAAAATGGATCCAATAGAACCCACCAACAAAGACCACCTGGAAAAATAGTCCCAGCAGTGTGTTAGTGGAAGATATTCTATCAAACAACACTGGCAGGATCCAAGGAGAGGATTGAGTCCGTCATCTAGAACAAAGGTAGACAAATTCAATACTAAAAACAATAAAGTTTTGGATCTCAGTAATGAAAGGTGTCCCGACGTCTGGTGCATTAAGTTCCTACTATGGAGCCTGTTTTAAATACAGTAAATCTAAAGTATTGTTTTTAATATTACAAAAGTCACTATTCAACTTATCAATAGCTACAAGGTGATACAATTTAGAATCATGTGACTTTTCAGTGACATTGCAAAGGAGTGAACTTACCTCTGTTACATACAGTAATTTCATTACCGCCAAAACTTCAACTCAGCTGTTGAATCTCTCTGATGCAATGCAAGGTCTTTTGGAAAACCTTCAGCAAAAACCCTAATAAAGTATGAGGTGTGTCAGAAAAGTTCCAGGATTGGTGTCACAAAAGATATATTTTGAACCCAAACTACAAACTACCAGTTTTCCCCTTCAGACGATCAACCAGCACATCTATAAAGAGATCCTGTGGCGTTTGCTTCGTTCAGAGAAGAGACGAGAGTTGTGGCAGGACAAGTGGTGGCTGCTTCACCATGACAACGTTCCTGCTCACAACGCCCTGAGCATCCAACAGTTCCTGGCTGAGAAGAACATCGCTGTGCTGGAGCAACCTCCCTACTCACCCCACCTGGCTCTGTGGGATTGTTTCCTCTTCCCCAAGCTCAAGGGGGTCATCAAGGTGACCTGTTTTGAAGACGTGGACGACATCAAGATGGCTGTGACGACAGAGCTGCAGAGGATCCTGGAAGAATCCTTCCAGGAGTGCATGGCGGCGTGAAGAGAAGGCTGGGAAAGTGTGTTAGACTCCAGGGGGATTACTTGAAAGGGGAAAACTTGTAGTTTGGGTTTAAAATATATCTTTTGTGACACCAGTCCTGGAACTTTTCTGACACTCCTCGTATGTACTCAAACCACCTCTCACACACACACACAGGAGTTGGAGCTGCTTGTCCTCACACTCACACGTGCTCACTTTCACACACAGGCAGATATAATGATGCAGGTGTTTCCACACTGTTCAGATGGAATGATTTATTCATAATCATGATAGCATAATAAAACAATGAACATTGAAAGCACTGACAGTTGAACCCAAGGCCTCTCACACACAGCATGCACCACCCCGACCCCAGCGTTCACAGAGACACTAAACATCCCTAACGCCAAGTCACTCCTGGCTTCTGAAAGTCGTCCTTTTTTTATTCTCTGTTCCAGTCAGGTTTTTCCTTGTTCCTTTTTTTTTTGTTTTTTTAATCCTTTAAATATATTTTGATATAAAAACAAGCCCACATATGATGAATCAACCATGTTTGTGAACTGCCTCTCCCCCTTCGTCTCCTGTTACTGTCCTGCCCCCACCGTTCCACTGCTCCCCCGGGGCTTGTCTTGGTTGGAGGACGAACATGATACTGGCCCCCGTATCCCCCCCCTCCCCCCCGCCTCTTCCTGTTCACGTGCTCTTCGTGGACACTTGGAAACAAAAAACCCCAGTCTGATGTGGTGATGGTGGAGGTGGGGGAGACAGCACTAAAAA